>NC_134402.1:410885180-410985998 GCF_038048845.1 Mixophyes fleayi
TAGAGCACTTTCAAATTCATTATTTTATGGAAACTCTATGTCAGGGATCGGCAAACTCCACATCGCGTGCCAGACGTGGCACGCAGAGCAGTGAAATCTGGCACACCAGAGCTGCTTGCAGTAAAACTGTAGACGGACTAAATGGATCTGCTGCGTATGCGCAGCAGGTCCTCTCATGTTCCGTTGCAGAACTGAAGACATGTACCGACTGCTGACACAAGGTGAGTCGCCTACGTGTATTTGAAAGTGTACTGGGGGGCAGTACTATGTGGGGCATACTGTGAACTGGTGGTAGTACTATGTGTGGCATACTGTGAACTGGGGGCAGTACTATATGGGGAATAATGTGAACTGGGGAGGATTTTAATGTGCTCTGATCCATTTGCTGTGATACTGCAGACCCACAATAAGGGACACAGGTTTATACTATACAATGAAGGGCACAGGCTGGTATAAAAATGGGAAGGTTGAGAGAACACAGACTTATAAAATTATTGGGGGGGGGGGGGGGGGGAGTGTCTGCTGGCTACTAAATATATAATTATACCCATTTTTTGTATAGGGACACTATTTAAAAAAATAAATAAATGCTGAGATTAGGTTCCCATTGCAGCATGGGAGGTGATGTTGCATTTCAAGTCTTGGATCAGGGAGTGAGCCAAAGATTTAAACACCTGCCATGTGTTAGTTAAAGCTTCACTACCACCAAAGATGCAAAGTTCAACCTGTAGAACAAGGAGCCAGATTAATTAAAAGCTAGTCCAACAAGAACAAACAGCAGGATATTATAGTGCATAAACTGCTCATCACACTTGGCAATGCACATGCAGCGGTGAAAGAGCACAGGTAATGGAGAAAAGCGATACGTTCCACAAATGGACAACTGCATGTATAGCACCAACCTGCGGAACTTTACAGGCCCACGTTCTTGTTTCCTTAAAGGAAGGGTTGTGGTAGTTCTGTAATCTTGTAGGAAGCACTTTTTCCCCATGGTTTGGGTGTGGTTATTCCCTTAGAAGGCAAAGACAATACTAATTGCTACTTAAAGGTTCAGAGTGATAATCGTCATCCCAATTTAGCATTTATTTCCTGCTTGGAGGGGTGTCTTACACGCTGACAATACCTCCATCCATAGAGCATGTGTGGTTTCCTCATTGGTTTGATAAGCTGCGTTAACTAGAGAAAACATCCATTACCTTTAATCATTGGTCTAAAACAGGGGTGGCCAACCCGCGGGTCTTTGACTTTGAAATTTAGGATTCTGGCCGGCTGTGTGATTCTCTGTGGCTGTCGGCACCGGGAGCACTGCTGCAGCGAATCACCCAGCAGCCTGCGTCATGTGAACTCCTCTGGATAACGCAAGGAGGTAACAATATCACTGGTAGCCAACCAGGGAAGGAGTAGTGGATAGTCTGCTCTCCCTCCATCCTCTGCGCAGGCTCCAGCATCTGTGACACAGGTAAGGTGCATGTGGATATCCGTTCGAATGTGTGGAGATTTAACTGGCATGTGAGGGGGGCCGAGTGGCCTGTAGGGGGAGGCAGATTGACATGTATGGGGAATGTGGGTAGATCTCATGGTATGTGGAGAGGCCGATGTGTATGTAAGGGGCACGTGGTGAGGTTTGGTGGGAATGTGAAGAGGTCTGAGGGGCATGTTGGCTAGTTATGACTTTTTTTTTTTAATCCCGGCTTCAACAGTTCCCTCCACAGTGATTGTGGATACAGATGCACCGTGAGCTACTGTGGAGAGACTAAGTAGCAAGGTAAGAGCAGATCTGATGATTGTTCTGAACATTTTGGCAGTGTTGCATATCTTCATTTTCACTTAGCAAGATATTAGTAAATTGTTTTATTTTCAATGTATATATACACATAATTTTTACACACCGTAAAATCAATTTCTCTGCCTCAAAATGTGAATTTTCTAAATCTAACTCAGTATAGGCAGGAGCCTATACCGAAGTGACCTTTGCTCCTAGTCACTTTAAAGAAACTACAGGAGAGGAGGGGCATAGTAGGAGAGGAGAGTAAAGATCAAAGAAATTGATAAAGTGACAAGACTCCTGGCTCCACTACTATACCTCAATGTCATGGTGGGCCAGTCTGCATTTGTTACCAGCTGACTGACATTGGTACCGGCCTGAGAACTGAAAGAAATGAGACGCCCTTATTCTCAGTCTCTGAGCTTCATGAATCATATAGAATAAATAAGAAAATCAAAACACAGACCAGCCAAAATAAGCCTGACAACGTGCAGGGACATATTGACAGGCTGGTCAATCCTTCGGAACCAGCTACTTTAATGCTTCCCGCAGACTGAGTCTGCTCTGCCTCACCCTACCCATCATCCAGTACTCTCCTGCACTGACATCTAACATACGTGGGGCAGACAGTGCAGTTCCATGTGTAAATGAAATGAGGTAGACAGAAGAGTAGGCCTCTGATATCTGGCAAAAGTTAAGAGGGGGACACTTAATATAATAAGGGTGAAGACTGGGCATTAATTTAATGTTGAGGGTGGGTACAATCATTTGATGTGGGTGGAAAATTTATTGACGAGGACGATTTGTTTGTGGGGTCTATTTGATGGGGCAATGGCATTATTTAACGCTGGGGTGGTTTGGTGGGTAATAATTGAACATTGGGCTGAGATTTGGTGAGGACCATTTATTAAATGTAAAGACAGAAAATCAGCGCTTCTCTATTGCAAAAAATACCTGCTGCTGAACATAAAATAGCTTGCAAAATGATGTGGAGTAATTCAGCGCATAGTAAAAGATACAATATGACTGTTGAATGTGCAAATATGCACACGGAAGAAACAATGTTATAGCTCTTTCAGAGAAAGTTAAGGTGTAGGAATCTTACCCTGCTCTTTCCCTTTCGTGGCCAATGGAGTCCTCCTCACCGTAGCGATAAAATGATTAAAAGTAAGTTGGAGACAATTTCCTGAGAATGATTATCCCAAACAATTCCAAAGCAGTACTGGAGTGTGATTCCAGCTTTCTCCACCCGCAGTGGAACGCACAGATCCTCCCGGCGCTTCCTGTCTATATGGGTGCCCAGTTGGTTCAAATTCAGTACTGTAGAGCGATGTAAATGATAGTAACCAACGTGTTTTGTCTGTGATGGACTTTTTTAAGGATAGTGGTAGTTGTGTCATTTTATCACTACTGTGAGTAGGACTCCATTGGCCACGAAAGGGAAAGAGCAGGGTAAGATTCCTACACCTTAACTTTCTCTGAAAGAGCTATAACATTGTTTCTTCCGTGTGCATATTTGCACATTCAACAGTCATATTGTATCTTTTACTATGCACTGAATTACTCCACCTCATTTATTAAATGTGACTAATGATAATTTAATATTGGGTTGGGAGGAGAGGTACTTATTGGCTGCGAGTACTGTTAATTTAATGTCAGGATATGTTGGGGGGAGGGGGTATAGGTTTATTTATTAAATCAGAGTTTTTAATTTAAAGTCAGGGCTGCTTGGAGGTTAATAAGTCTACTTATTAAATGTGAATGCTAAATATTCAATGTCGAGCTGGTTGCAGGTACGGAGGCCGAATTATTAAACATGGGTGTTGTGTTATCGATTTAATGCTGGGGCCAGTGGGGGGGTGGGGGGGGGGGGGGGAGAAACGGAGGCCTGGCATGATCACTCATTGTTAGACTCCATATCATGTACATTCTCTCTCTCCCCCCCCCCAAAAAAAAACAAAAAAAAAAAAAACCCCTGACATTCCAGGATAAAACCAGCAGTAACTAAGACACAAGCAGTGAAAGCCTCAAGAACAGGTAGGCTAGAGCCGTACGGTCTGCCAGCTGTCCTGATTCTGGCGAGACAGTCCCAATTTTGTGAGACTGTTCCGCCTACTGAAGACTTTGTCCATACCATATACTGTTTAAGGGCAAGCTGCATGCACTGTAGATACAAGCAGCTCACCCTTTAAAGAAAAAAAAAATAAAATAAAAAGGGCTGTAAAGTGTGAAGCAGGACATACATCCTAAATATTATGGCAGTTGGGACTACCCCATCAGAACAGTTGGCTACCATTGCCCATGTATTAAAGGTGATGGGAATGGATACACTGTCTCAAATGATAGCCACATCCCTTGCACGCATTCTGGCAGGGAACCCCCCCCCCCCCCCCAAAATCCTGCATTTGCCCATTTTCTGTTCATTGCTTTGTAAACATGTAGAGCAACCTCAGTCCACTGGGCCAGATTAGGACTTCACTAATGTGTCTATATTTGAGGACACACATTTACAGACAGCCAGTTGTAGGATCTGAGGTAGAAGCAGTAAATAACACTAATTGCTCAACCTTAAAGTGTATTACTATTGATCTTATATGTAAAATAAACCATGAATCCAATGAAATAACGCAATTAACTTTTGAAGCAAGACAGACAAGTAATCTTGTTTTATATAGAAACCTTTTATAATACAGTCACTGAACAGGAGGTAAACTTAATTTAAAACAGGAAACACATTTAACAAATGACTAATCTATAAATGAACATGTTACAATAAAAATATATTTAAAAAAGGTATGTATAAAACTGTTGAATTACTTAAGAGGATGGACTTTTATCCAGTTTGAGAACAATCTCTCTTAGTTTTGGATCTTCTGCCCAATTAACACGGCTTGCGAGAATCACTCTCTGAAACAGAAAAATGATTGAATCAGGTGAATTTCCAACCTCGTGTGTAACATTTCTACCAGTCACATTATAGTACAGTCCAAGAAGAGACCTCAGGGAAATTTAATTTGGCTTCAACTGGTTAATCAGGTCAGAGGGCTGTTTAACCCTTCACTGTAATGAAATTCTGAAAATAAATGAATATGGGCGGCATGTGAATGATAAATGTGTGTGTATATATAATTACATTAAAGGGTACCTGTCAGCCCACAGCCACTGGGGGATAAACCAATATTCAGAACAATGCATCTTATCAAGAATTGTAATGTGCCTTGTGATGAATATTGATCATGTAGTGCCTTTACAATTTCATTACTTCTAAATGATGGGGTTCAAATTTGTGTTTAAGCCCATTTCAATTAGTTTTTTTTTCTCCGAGGACCTTTAATAAATCCTATTCTTGACATTGTGATATCAAGTCAACACACATGACTTGAGGGTGAATGTTTCTGTTACCTGGAAAATATTTTGAACCACGGTGGTAAGGTCACTCTCCTTCGCAAGGTATTTATTTAATTTCTTAACATTGACACTATGCATTTCTTCCACTCCACTCTTTTGGTTTTCTTTCAGCGTTTTAATTTGCATCATTATCGTGCAGGCATCCTCTTTAAGTTCTATTATTAGCAAAGGGGCAAGAAAAAAAACACAACTTTAATAAGTGTACTAACTACTTTATATTTTATTTACTAGCACTATATCATCATCATCATCATCATCATTTATTTATATAGCGCCACTAATTCCGCAGCGCTGTACAGAGAACTCATTCACATCAGTCCCTGCCCCATTGGAGCTTACAGTCTAAATTCCCTACTATAGACACACACTCACACACAGAGACAGACAGACAGACAGAGAGAGAGGGAGAGACTAGGGTCAATTTTTTTGATTGCAGCCAATTACCCTACCAGTATGTTTTTGGAGTGTGGGAGGAAACCGGAGCACCCGGAGGAAACCCACGCAAACACAGGGAGAACATACAAACTCCACACAGATAAGGCCATGGTCGGGAATTGAACTCATGACCCCAGTGCTGTGAGGCAGACATGCTAACCACTAGGCCACTGTGCTGCACTATATGCTCATATTTACTTAGGAGACACAGAGGGTTTTTGCCCAAGTTTTTTTAAAACAATTTCTGTTGATAAGATAATATCACTTTCTATTAGCAAGTAAATGTATCACTAATTACTGTATTCATAGTTCTCATTATAGCACCAGCATACCCGCAGTGCTTTACAATGGGGAACACACACACACATTAGGCTGGGTAGTCACAAAGAGGTAAGACGGCCCTGTTCCAAAGCTTACAATCTACAGGAAAATGGGAGCTTAATACATAAGGCTACTGGTCCTGCCCGACTGCAATGATAATAGTGCTTAGTGGGGCTATATGATCCAGTCACACAGCAATGTTATTTTGAGATAGTAGGCTGTTTGGGTTTGGAAAAAGAATATAAGTTTTGGGTGAACTGTGTAAAGGTTAGAATAGCCTAGGTAGTAGGAGGGGGGGGGGGGGGTAAGGAGGTTTTTGGGAATTTACTTCTTAGTCATTATTTCCTCACCAGGGGCACATTGTACAGAGGAAGGCATTTTTTTAAAAATTTAAATTGAGAAGCTCACGTTCAGAAACTCCACTTGCTATGCTAAGAGGAGGAAGCAGGGCTGGTATAGTGCAGAGCTCCTTAATGAATAAAATGTGACGTTTAACAACAAAGCGAAGTCTAGCAAAATGAAACCAAACACACATGGCTCAAAGTCAAAATCAAAGTTTGTAAAGAACTTACGCATTCTCTTCTTTCTGACTTCAATCAATTGTTCTTCCAAATCACGTTTCTCCTAGAAGAAAAAACAACTTGAGAAATAATGTCCACTCCGATTTCTCCCAAATATAGTCAAGAAAATAAAAGCAAACCACTGGTTGTTATGTGCACCACCACCAAGCTCCAAGGCCAAGCGCCATGTCACCCCTCACCCATGCATGGCCCACCGCCTGGTGACATCAGAAGCAGCACTTTATCCACCTTCTGCAACCTTCACATCATTTCCACAATCATTCAGAACCAATGCTCTCTCACAGCCATGAATCACTACAGAAATGGGCCTTGATCACCAGGTATATCGTTGAAGGGTGTCCGTACTATTTTATATTAACCAGCGGTCAGCCATCTGTCCCACAGGCTTATCTCTCCACTCTCCTCCCCAGCAACTTGGCAATCAATGAGGTTCCATCACACACTCTCTGCGCCTCCATGTTCAAGGGGCATTCAGGATTGGGAGCACCACTGGCCCTCAATGATCCTGGGGAGTGACCATAAGAAAGTGCTACTGACAGGATCACACATTTAGCGGAGGTGCTGGAAAAAGCGGCCAACAACTACGCAATGACTTGGCGTATATGGAGAGTTTGTTGCCATTGTCCTCAATACAGCAGTTTCATAACAAATAGATCACTTACATAGTTTGAGGAAAAGCTTTAGAAAAAGATATTTCCACATGAGTTTCCTTGTTTCATAAAAGCAAGGCAAGCATATGGTTTCTGAATAATTAAATAGGAATTTCTAATACGCAGTTCTCTCCAAATTAACTATGGAATAGTTGCAAGATAGTAAGCATATATATGGTCAATGACAAGATCTAATTAAAGGAACTGGTCATAAAACAGATTAAAGCAAAGAAACTGGTAATCAACAGAAACAAATACACACACACGTAAAGCAGCACACAGTGATTCCACTGGTTTACCTTCTCCGACTGTAGTAGAAGAGAACAAAGCCCTTTACTGTGATCAATAGTCTTGTAGAGTAACCTAATACAGATAAAATCTAATTAATCTTCTAAAGTTTCCCCAAGAAAGAACATTAAGCCCTCAAGTCACACACATTTTTATACCATGCAGTATGCTATTAATTGTTCATAAATATACAGGCATATAATACTTTATCTGGAAACATTATCCAGAAAGCGAGAAATATAAATAATTGATTCTGCTTGGTAATAAGCACTAATGTCTTCAGTTACTGTGAAAAGCATTGCTAAACCATGTATTAGGAGTTTATTCCCAAGTTCATCCACCAATATTTATAGTTTTACAAATGCTACTGAGGCCTTCACATTTGGGGGGAGGTGCATTGGTAGTCCAGCAACCCTGAGCAATTTTACAGGACCAATAAAACTCATTATATTAAAATCATCAAGCCAGGCGAGGAAAAAGCATTTTTATGCCAGGTCTATAACCTACTGCATCCCTTTCCAGTAATCCACTCCTAAGTAATATTTCATTCACTCTGGAGTGTCCTTAAAGGCTGCATTGAAGAGGTGCTGGCGATGTAAACAATTCCACTGAATAAGTATAGTCTACATCTATTATACCAAACAATATAAATTATCAGTGCCAAGCAGATAAATGACTTAAAACTGCCTGATATGTTTCACTGCAAGGCAGTTTTATCACGTGTCCTGCTGGACACTGACCACGCATACTGTGCTTACACTATCTGAATACAGTGAAGGACTATTAATTGTTATACATCTGCAAGGGCTTGGGACAATATATGTTCCTTAAAATGGAAGACTCCTTTTAAGCATCTCCTGAATTCAACTTTTTCATCTCTTTATTGAATACTTGGGACTATGTTCCAAAATGAGATTTAACATATATAAAAACGTGATTATATCAATTTAATTTTCTCTCTCTAATAATAGATTTACTATTACTATGTGATGTGATTATAGGAGCTGCGATATTGCCTATTGGAATTACCAATAATGCTTATTCCTCCACTTTAATTTTAGTTTTCAGGTTTTTAAGACCATTATGCATCAATGCATATGCAAATCTATTGCTCTAAGTGGTTGTATTTGAATGTATTAAATAATTTTTTCTTTTACAATTAACATTTTCCTATTGTTTTTTAGCGTCGTTTCTATACATATAAGTGACATTATACTAGCGCTGCTTATGCTTTCTGCCTTTTTCTGGTTGTTGGGCAGGCTGGTCGTTAGCAGATTTCTCTAGCTAGACAGCAGTCTGTTTCTCATCAATGCCCGTTACAGGTTCCCAATACCCAATAGTTATTGGGGCGGGAAGGTGGTGTGTAGGCAATGTAATTTAGTATACTGTCAGTATGGTGCTCCAAATTACACCTGGAAAAACCCAAGTCCCTAGCATTCCAGATAATAAATTCTATACATGTAATTGGTTACAACAATCATTTACAATTCAAATAAATCCAGCTTTAAAAAAAACAATTCCTGTGGGTTAAATATCTTGATATGTATATACATCTACAATACTTGGTATGTGTACTTACTTTGACTCTGTGCTATTCTCCGACAGCTTATTATGTATTACATCATATGTCTGTGCTCTGTAAAGGAAAATAAAAAAAATTAAAAAAAACCCCACACACACCATTTCCGCTAGACATTTTATTGGCACACAGACTATTTTGTAACTAAAATAATTTAAAGGCTGTATCTACCTTTAGGGACGTCGAACCCTATATACCCCAAATGGCCTACAATGGTGCTTAATAGGTCCAGGGTCAATTTTGCAAATCTAATAACTATTCTGTGTTATCATTAGTCAGATACTCTACCAGAGAATGTATCCAACGGTACCTGGTTCTCAAGGTGCAAATTTTATGCAATGTATGCCTAGGCCCAGCCCCCATCACAGTGTCATCTCTGCTAATCAGTCACCTACAGTCCTCACATTGTCCTACTACAATCATTTCACCAAGTCTCACAATGTGGAGTCTGAACTCTAGAATGGGTTTTATTTTTCTTACGGCTATTGGTGAAGTGACTTGCCGTGCCAAGGGAAGTGGTGAAACAGAGTAAAGTCCCCTGTCCTCCGTGGGCAAAGGATTGACCCAGTCTGTGCCCTCCTTTCATATTAGAAGGACATGTACTTTACATTTTGCAAAATGTTTTAATGTAGAAATATGAATACAAATAAAAGTCAGACCTTTGTAGCAACAGTGCTTTGTTGTAGAAAAAAGCTTTCAGCTTTTCAATCTCTTTCTCAAGGTTTCGGACTCTGAAAACAATAAACAAAAACAGAATTGTCAGTGTACTTTGTAGCAGAGATAGATATATTTTGTATATTATCATTCAGGCCCATCATATAGACCTAGATCCTACAACACTGACATTTTCAATGAAGAGGACATGAAAGACAAAAGGGATAGCTTTATTTTATTAAGAATAATACATATATATGAAAAGATCCAAGAAAGAAAAAACAAAAAACAAACACCACACTTACACCTCTGTAATATTTTCCTTTGTAAGGGATTCAGGAGTATAATCATCTGCAGAAGCTTCATCTGCAAAGAAATAAAGATATGAAAGTCAGGAACAAAGATGAAATGTGATTACAGGTAAAATGTATCTGTAATAGAAGACATCATTCATATAGAAGTGTTTTAAAATACAGACAAGGTGTCACTTCTGTGGCACACAAGAGGATTTGTTGCATGTAAAGACATTGATTTATACAACAAGATGTCACCGATAAGCAATACCAGTGTTATACTAGATGTCAGAATGTGTCAGTGTTTACTGAAGCAGGACTGAAAACAATAAAAATAAAAAAAATAAAACCACACACAAACAGGGGTTGGCAACTTTTTTTTTTTTTATAAAGTGTGCCAGTTGGGCATGTATGTATGTGTATACACATACATAATTTAATTAGGTTTTATTTTATGATGCCAAATTCACATTAACAGTAATGGGACCAGCAAAAAGACATTCATGTTATGTCACATAGTTGTCATAGTATGCCACAGTTATTCCCCCTATTCATAGTTTGCCAATTAAATGTGCCCCTCAATACTTACCTTTGGAGACACGTCTCCCGTTCCACAAACCTGGGAGCTGCTGCAGTAAACCGCAGAAGCTCCGTTTCAGCCGTCATCAGCTGCTTTACTGAAGCCGCTACAGCGCCAGACCCAAGTGGTCCATGTGCCACATCTTTCACCCATGCCGGGGGTTGCAAATGTACTTGGAAACTATTCATAAAATGTAAAACCACACATTATATAGATTATAGGCTATAGTTTTCGGTTGACTGGTCTGCTTTGTCCGTGTACAAAATCTACACTTTTCTCTAACTCAATATATATCTTTCCTGGAATGAATGAAGTCTACCCACTAGACACCTGTGTCTACAAATCGCAGCCCTGTAAAAAGTATCGGTTTATGATTTGAGAAGGAGAGAAGGGCAATATCCTTGAAACCGTGGCACTCCTCTAGCACTCATAGGGGCATATTCAATTAGGATACTGGTCCGCGGTAACACACGTTACCGCAGAACATGCGCAGTATTGCCGGTAATATGGTACCGCAAATTTTCGTACGCAACCCTATGGGATGCAAACGAAAATTCACGTTATTACAGTACCGTGGATTAACTTTGCGGCCCGTTCCGGCACGATCCCGCGGACCAGAAACGTAACTGAATATGCCCCACACAGTTTAAAGTGGACTTGTCGCCTACACACATTGGAGACATCCATTTTTTTGGACTGTACCAGGCAGTCTATCACTTTGCTAGGAACCAATGACATCACTAAGGCTTTGCCTGACTAATATTAATAATGCCTGATTTATATCTAGAAGTTACAGTTTCCTTGAGAATTGAGAAGATGGTATTCTCAAATATTTGCTCAGTCCACAAAATGACAGTTCCCTTATCACAACAAAGCACTTTGGCTGTAGGAGTAGGCGATTCATTTAGAAGACTGCGGTTTACTGGTTGGCCAACAAATTGTATATTAAAACACCCACATAACGTTACTGTTAGGAATGTCAAGTTTTTCATCGGACCAGATCCTGTACAAATTATGCCACACATTGCAGGGCGCTAATATTCTGAGAAAAAGCAGTGTGCCACATCACAGTCTTTCAATATACCTGTATCAAGTCTGCGCTGAACCTCAAACTGCTGCTGTTTAATCTGTTGGCTGATTCTAAAAAGAACACAAGAAAGAAAGATATGTAGTCTGTGTTATAAGTTAAAGGACAACTAAACAAAAAAATACAACCTAAAATATAAGTTGACTTATAACTTATTTATATAGCGCCACTATTTCCGCAGCGCATCAGTCCCTGCAGTCCACTCACATCAGTCCCTGCCCCATTGGGGCTTACAGTCTAAATTCCCTAACACACACAGACAGACAGACAGGGTCAATTTGTTAGCAGCCAATTAGCCTACCTGTATGTTTCTGGAGTGTGGGAGGAAACCCACACAAACACGGGGAGAACATACAAACTCCTCACAGATAAGGCCATGGTCGGGAATTGAACTCATGACCCCAGTGCTGTAAGGCAGAAGTGCTAACCACTTAGCCACCATGCTGCTACAACTTTCATACATATAAAGCTGACCGCATACATTGTAATCCTGCTACTCTGCCCAAGACCTGAGCACAAGGATCATTGTTCAATTTGTTCACATATGTCAATGTGTTGCCTACAATATCGCAGTGTGTGCAGTAGATGTGAAGAGACTATTTTTCCACTACAGTGCGATCACAGAGAAGAGAAAAAGACAAAGAAAGACGTTCTTCTGGGACGTTATTGCCATCAACTGAAAATATTGGCTGACAGTTTTAAATGACCGAGACCATAATATTGTTTGCTCAGCAGATATTCTTTAACCAAGCCTGAATTAGTCACATATGGATGTGTACTGCAGTATGCTCAAGATAACATCAACAGAAGCACTGTGTTTTGCAGTACTTACAAACGGGTGTACAAGAGTGTAGGAAGAGGATATCAAACCTTTTAATAAAAAAATTTAAAAACCCCACAACACTGCCTAGGATTTAATCACAGAAGCTTGAAGAATAACTAATGACCATTATATCTTTTTTTTTTTTTTTTTGGAGCTTGACTGAACTGAAGATATTTGTGAGTCTGCTGACTGTAGGAACACATCTCCTACTGCGATCAGAACTTTATCTCACCGACGGATACTCCGGTCAGTCTGTCCCCAGCCTAAAATGTCTGTTAAAGTAAAATCATTTAAAAGTGCCAAAATATTATTTTGATGGCAGTATACCAATGGGAAGTTTACACCATTTAAGACTCATAACAGATTCCTGCAAAAATATAAAGCCACCCTTCTTAACCTCTATACTGAAAGAGACTGTAGACCGACAACAACCTTATGGTGATGGATAAATATATTGGACCAGTTGGTGGTTTTACCGATGGAGAACCCATGCCGAAAGCTGCCCGAGAAGCAGTCAGCTTCCTGGATGAATGAACCCTAATCCCTTCTAGTACAGAAGCCCCAAGTAGACAGTAGGCCATCTGAAGATGTCCAACAACCTAATGGGAGATTGTTCTTGAGGTAGCTGCTTTGCCGTTCCTAAGACAATGGAGTATTTCTTTCTTAGAAATGGGCATAATTCTGAAGAGTTTTCAAACGAGAAGAATGTTTCACAAATTAAGGCTGGGTACACATTACTGTGTTTTCAGCTGATTATCGGGCCAGATGATAAACAGCAGACTGCCTCAATATCACAGTAGTGTGTATTCTGCAGCAAGGAACAATTATCATTCCAAAGCACATTGTATCGTTGAACAAGATTTTTAGTTCAGTTTAAAAATCTCCTTCAAATGATGAAACAATGTTGTTCCAATTCTGCAGTGTGTACTCATTGTGCAGAATTGGAACAGATGAGGGTGGGAGGGGGAACAGGCCCACATACCTTAAATAACTGGAGAGGAAACGTCTCAAGCATACTATGTGGAGTGAAATGCAGGCTGAGAGCAGGGGGGCGTATCCCTGCTGAGCGACGGTCTGACAGCCAGCCAATCAGAAGCATGTTCTGGTGTCAGCTGACAACTCCTCATATCCCTTTGAACTGTGTCAAATACACTGGAGCCTTTCACAATAAAGGTCTGGAGAAGACCTCAAGGCATCTCAAGGCAATGTGGGCCATGGAGAGGCACACGACATCCCAATGACTGTAGATTTAACCTTCCCGGGATTCGGTGATTACAGCACTGCATGTTGCCCTGTATTAGTTCACTGATTGACAGCACTAGGTATTGTGGGACGCAACCTTGATGGGCAGAGAAGCAATGAGGGTCTCCGTGTAGGACCAGGGCCGGATTAAAGGAATGGAGGCCCCTGGGCTAAGGGGGCCTCCATTCCCCCGTGATCCGCCCTTGACATTGATAAAATTGCTATAACTATCACATTAGAATTTTCTTATAGTGTGTACCCAGTCTCTACAAGCAGGTACTTATGAAAGATTTGCAAAGCTTCATTAAGAGGTTGATAGAAAGCTGTTGATGTAGCAATATTAACCCCCATGTCATTAAAACAGAGTGCATACAAAATTGTAGCAACGGCCAAGAAAAAACATACAATTTCTAGAAACTCCATGGAAGGAATAAAGCATCCGTCTGCCCCGATGGGCTTTCACATCTGCACCAGAACAGAGTATGTAAGGGCAATAAGCCCTGAAAAGCTGCATGGCACTATACTACCAGAGGAGATCTGTGTGTTCTGGTCCCATCTTCCCTGTGTGTGGACCCTAAACATTGAGCCCCCCCAACCCAGGTTACTGGTATCTGATGTAACCACGATCTAACTTCCAGGATTCACAGGCGCGCTCCTCTTGAGATTGCCGTCCAACACCATAGGCTGGTTTCTACACACCTCATTGAGATGACAATATCTGGAAACATCTGGGATTGGATCTCACTGGGTCTGACTCTGAAACAAGTGCTGAAACTTATGTCAGCGCTTGTGGAGATCATTCAGCAGAACATGGTAGTCACTATATGTAATGACTCTGCAAAGCCATAAAGACAAAATACCCGTTACACTGCCCCATAACATTTTACTCCTATCCATAAAGAGATATGCAAAGGATTTTCAGACCAAAGGAAACCATGGATTTGTTGAATCTAATATAATTTAAAATGATTTATAATATAACATATAATTTATAATATAGCTTGTTTAGAAAGTCCCCAGATAATGTGCCCCGAGAAAGGATACAGGTACTACAAGTCCCAGCACGCCTGGGCAGCTCTGCCTTGTAGAGCCACACCAGTTAGGAAACAAGGGGTTTGTGGCTACTTACCTTAGTAGTAACAAGGGACTCTCAGGTGGGGTCATGTGATCTCGGGTCCCCATCACGACCACTTTCCTGAGCTCCGCGCTCTGCTGCCGCAGGGATAACAGGACACTGGGCTCCATGTCCACAGATGCACCCTCTCCAGCCCCAGCCAGCGACATGTCCACTGCTTACTGCTCTGCAGCCCGTTGCACGAAGCGCGATACCACCCGCTGCTCAGCAGAACTCCCGCCAGGAGGCGGGGCAAGCGGCTCTCCGAGACAGCATGCTGGGGGGATACAATCACGTGACCTGTGCTAGAAGGGGAGGAGTCTGGTAAAGAACTCAGCGGCAGAAACTAGATTAGAATATATTTGAATGGGCGTGATGTCACAGTCACGTGAACACGAGTTCCTATATGTTCCCTTTTTTTTTTTTTTTTAAACAACTTTATTAAGGAATTGGAAAAAGTGGGAGAGCAGAGTAAAAGCAACCATCTAACTGCAGCAGGCTTGGATCGGTTGTGTTAGTGGATCCTTTCAAGACAAAATCTAGCCTGTTTTATATAAACAGACTAGCTCTCATTGGGCTACGGACCGGGTCCTTTTAAGGCACATAGTCTAGCCCAGAGCTGAATTAAGGCTCTGGAGGGCCTGGGGCACTTTAAAAAGCGGGGGGAGGGGGGGTGGGCTATGATGTATCATGGTTATCATTATAGACTACACAGGTAATACTGTGTGCACTACAGTAAAGTGCATACAGCTCTGCCTTCACAAGCAGTACAGTGTAAAGCGGGACATACCTCCCAATTGTCCTTGCAATTGGATCAAATCCTGACGAAGCGAGACAGTCACCCAATTTCGGGACTGCCCCATTTGTGGGTGCATTCGCGCAAGTCACCAACTGGTCAAAAAAAAAAATCAGCCCACCTGCCCCTGAGAGAGGGGTGGGGTGGGGCACAATGCCCCCCCCCCCCCCCAATCCAACCTTGGTCTAGTCAGTTTTATATAGGTATGCCAGCTCCCACTGGGCTAAAGGACCTGGTCCTTTCAAGTAATAGAATCTAACCTGTTTTTTTTATAGTTCAGCTAGACCCTAGGGGCTTAAGGACCTGGTCCTTTCAGGGTACAGGGTCTAGACAGTTTTACATGGACGGGCTAATTCCCGGTGGGTGAAAGGACCTGGCCCCTATGTGGATTGTATGCAGTCTTATAATCGGTCTGTGTTGTGTGTGTGTTAATTAAGCATAACTTTGCACTTAGTCACTAGAGTGGGCATGGAGAGATGAGCACATGTGCAAGTATAACACAGTAAAACACAGGTGAGCAACATGGAAACAGACCAGCAGATCCCAATAATGAAAACACGTTAATATTTTGGTAAAGCGAACGATAGTAAAATCCAGTATAATGGGGTTTGCTTGCTGTATCTGGAGAACAGCATGGCAGAGGGAAGGGTAAAGGTGGGAGTGTGGTGTATTCAGGCTGTTATCAGACCGACTCCTGATACTGGAGCAATAGAGGGTAAAAGTCTACATCCCACAAATTTTATTCCCCAGTAATTGGTATAGAGGGGGAGGGCAGAACGTTTCCTAGTAAGGTGCACAAAACTTCTGTCCTCCTGGCCCTATGTATAGTTAGGCTAGATTTGAATGATGCTCCACACTTTTAGCATTAAGGATGGTACTGGGAAAGCAAGAACGCATTCACGTGTATAAAATACATTTTCAAAAATACTTACCGCATGTTCCAAATAGCCAGAATATAAGATATATTGTGTTTGTATTATGAAATTAAGACTGCTTCACAGCCAAAATAACTCCATGAAAATAAGGTCTACATTATGTAGCAGGTGTGTCCGAAGTGAAGAGGAAGATTCTCAATTAAGATTCTATTTACGATACTGTGGTGAAATAAGAAACTCTAGTCCCCGACATAGGTTCTGATCCAATAAATGTTACAATTAATGGGGATGGTACACAAATGATGGTAGGGTACTTATTATACATATTTTCACTTATGCCAACACATATTGTCTGGTGCCCAACTACAAACCACAATGATTGTGAACATTAGATGCACACTTGGGCATGATCTTTGTAGACACGAACATACGTATTAGTTGACCAAATGTACTTAAGCTTATACAAGAGTATTGAACTATATAAGTCTTGCGCTTTGTGAATGACATTTACAGACAGATTTTATTCTGGTAGACACATGAGACTTCAAAGTAGTAAACTACTTTTTTATTAATAAAAACGAGAACAATTATGCAAGTAAGCAATTTGAAGAACCTTAGATAAAGCATTTATCATGTCCTGATAAATGTAAATGTTAACCAGAAAAATGTATTTTACACCAATATCAACAAGTGCCTGAGATAATCAAAACAAAGTAGAGAGTGTAAATATACTGTTATATATATATATATATATATATATATATATATATATATATATATATATAAAATCAGAATCACAAAATCAGGTTAAGGGTGCCATCTCCTGGGGTAAATGGCACCACTTCTCATGCAGCAGCCAATTAATATAAACACAAATCCTAGCCTGTCTGGCTCTAACATAGTCAGAGTACCCCTTCCCTGAAGTGGAAGGACCTAATGTCCCACTCACATAAAGCACATAAGTTACAGGTAACAAAGGCAGTGTGTCTCTCTCAGCAGACCGACCTATGACCTGTTCCCCAGGCAGTGAGAGAGGGAACAGCCTTTTAACTACACCTCGCATGTGAAACTTCTAATTACCTGGCAAAGTGTCTGGAAAGTTGAAAGCCCCGGAATGGGCCTAATGACATGAGCCTGCCCTTCTCTCTCCATTCATAGCCCCAGGGACCGTACAACGGCTCTTCATGCAGCCAAAATGATATTTGGGAAGCTCTTTCCCAAAGCACAAGCTGTCTCTCTGGGGTTTTAAAACACAGAAGACAGAAACCTGGGACATATACCTCCCATTAATGATTTCCCCAGTACTTATGTCACTATATACATATGTTTTTATAGATATAGACATGGAAGTGTCATTCCCATTGTCGCTTCCACTCGCTCAATTCATTTAGAAAAGTATTTTATTTAATTTCTTTACATTTTCTTTCTAACCTGTTTGTACAGTAGAAAGTAATATAACTGACCTCCAGAAACTTTACTAGTAAAGTTGGCAAGTCGAATAGCTCACCCACATCCAGGGACAATAGGGGTCTTTGTAGAGTCCATCTCCGTCTATGAGGCAGGCGTAAATTGCATAAAAAAAAACCACATTCTTCATAGTATTCAGAGTCGGATGTATCTCAGCGGTTATAATTATTAGATTGTATCTTACACCAGAGCACCCGCAACAGATACATTTCCTGACAGCTGTATCCGAGTCTGCGTCCAGAACATCGTTCGCATTTACTTTAATAAGTCCTTATTGAATCGCACGCCCCTTGCCTCCCCCAATCCAACTCTAAAAGCAAAATGCCTGGTAACTTGATGAAAAAGTCAGTGGGTCAAGAACACTGCGTATTGGGCCTCTTGATTGTACCTGCCCCCATGCCGGGCAGCCCCTGCCTATGGCCATAGAAAAGAAGTATTCATATTAAAGTACTAAATATTTTTAATTAATTTTATAAGCTTATATTTGTCAATTTAGCCTTATACTACTGCTTGGTGTAATTTAAGCACTGGTACCTAGCTTTCAGTTATTACAGGCTACAATTTTGCATTCTAATCAGTGAATTCAGTGTGCACTAGTTCTATGTTCTAAGTGAGCATGCTGAATATTCTAGTAGGAAAGACAGATAGTGATAACATGTTAGGGGTGGGCAAACAAAACTAAATCTTCAAAATTCTAAATAAAGGACTAGCAGTAACATTTTGTTTAGTGACTCCAGTTAATTAACATAATGCATTGTGATTTTGGGTTTAGTTCCCCATCTAAAAGTTCATAGACACAAATGGCACTGAGTACCAGTACAGATGGTGAGTTAAATACCTACCTTTTACCTCTGGTCCAGTTTAATATGCACCTGTTTCTGATATCCACTAATATATAGTTCTCTCCGAATTGATCGCTAGATTCCATGGTAACTGCAATGCGGGATAGCATCCAGGATCGTTCTCCATCATTATAGTTCCATATGAGTGCATTGGGACTTTCAAAACAACCACATACAGTCAACTCCAGAATTATTGGCACCCCTCAAGGAATTGGGTAAAAACAATCATATAAAGCAAACAATACATATAGCGGTTCAAATGTTCTCAAAAATCTTAGGAAGAAATTGCTTACTAATTATATAAGAAACATCGCTCCTACAAGAGTGTTGCTTTATTTTAAGAATAGTGTATTATTTCAAAAATGGTGCAAAATTATTGGCACCCCTAAAAAAAATATTTTAAATAAAACAAAAGTAATTTGCATCTTAGTGCAAAAACTCTGTTTTTTAATTGCCCCAAGTCTCCAGGAACTGCATTGTTGGCTATGACCATTTCCTGTTTCCCTGGGGTATATATATGTGGTTACACACATGTAAAATCCCTTCGTCATCGATCAACATGATTCATAACATTGAGCTCTCGCCATTACGGGACTGATACCGATTGGTTCAAACAGAGACTCCCATTCCGGGATTTTATTTACAGGACTGAACTCTTGTCAAACAGGACTTTACCTACAGGTTCGAATAGAGACTGCTACGGTTTAAATTTGTTTACTGGGTGCCTGGTCCGGTCTATATTCATCATCGTTACCATCACTCTTTGTTTTATACAATTTTGGAGTGATCTGTAGCAAGAGGACCTATCTATTGGGCCTAAGAGGGCCACAGACTGTCTCTATTATACGTCTTGAAAATTGTATATATTTTTCATGTCGATGTTTATTTCAACTGTACCCACCTGAGGTTGCAACCTATGTTTATATATTTATGTAATTTATATGACTTTATGTATTGACCTATTAAAATTGTAATTTTCTTATCTACACCCACTGAATCTCTCTACCACCTTTGCACCAAGGGGACCCCTACTATTTAGAATTTCTAAACACTAAGGGATGGGACTTCCCTTTAATTTCTTTGTCCCCCCGGGCAGCCATTTCTATACACTCACTTTTAAGGGAGAGCGGACCCTCAACCCCCATTTAGTTTGGCTAAAACCAAAGGGCTAGCAACTCAGAAGAGAGAGAAGGGACCCGCACAGATTAGGAAATAGTTCTAAAACAAATAGCAGTCATTTGAAAGTACCATTAAGCGCAATCAGGGCTATAATAAAAATGCAAGAAATGCAGGGAGCAGTTGAAAACTTGTCAGGAAGAGGACGCATGAGCTTACTGCCTCCATGATTAGTGAGGAGGAGGGTAAGAGAGGCAAAGATGAACACAAAGATCACAGTTTTCAAAATCCATTGTCAGATGCCAACCTCCATGACCAGAGGCTTTTTGGAAGAGTTGCACGAAAGAAGCCTTTCCTAACAGCAAGATACAAAATGCAATCCAATCTCATTGGAGCCACAAATGCAACCATGTGATATGGTCAGATGAGACAAATATTTCACTGTTTGGCCATGCCTGTCTATCCTGACATTTGAAGAATAAAGGGACTGCATACAAAGAGAAGCACCTGAAATTCACTATCAAATATGCCGGTGGATCATTGATGCTCTGGGGCTGTTTTGCTTATAGTGGTCCAGGGGCTCTTGTGAAAATCAATGGCATAATGAATTTCACTCTATACCAGGAGATTTTAGGTTGTCTGCCCCTGTCAGAAGGCTGAAACTTGGCCATTGGTAGACAAGATAATGACCCCAAACACAAATGAAAATCCACACAGAAATTGTTGCAGGAGCAAAAAAGCAAAGTTTCGCAATGTCCCTCTAAAATCTCCAGATTTGAACACAATTAAAAACCTGTGGTGTGTACTGAAGAGGGCAGTCCACAAGCAACCACCCAAGAATATCGGAGAAGTGGAAATGTTCTGCATGAAGGAGTGGGCCTAGATCCAACCTTGTTAAGCTTCACAGAGAGCAGCTCAGTGCTGTTATTTGCACCAAATATTAATAATTGGGTGCCCATATATTTGAAACCTATGTTTTAAAAAAAATAAAATAAAAAAATAAATAAAATAAATTGTGTTGCTAAAGAAAAGCTTTATTTGGTTTAAAAACACAGTGGGAAAATAAAAACTATGCAGCTTACCACTTTGTTTACACCCGACAATATCTCTCATTGTGTATGTGGTTTATTTCATATATTGATTTTAGCTCATTTTTGTGATGGGTGCCAATAATTGTGGCGTTGACTGTATATGCTCAATGCCCGCAAAAATATTTTTGCTATGTATCCACTATCTTCATAGATTTTCTTTGCACTTACCTTCATTTAAATTTGAGCAGATGGTCAATGATATATTTGCGGAATATATGGCCACTTGGGCGACCTGCATTGAGTTTAAATTGGTATGCTCTACATCTGCTTAGCTCCTTATAGCCCTCTCCCCTTACCACCCCTTTTTCCCTTTGTGTTTTCTTCTCATCTACTCCTCTTTACGTCTACTTAATGTCTCCCGACTCTTTTGGGAGTGTTCTTGATGTTATGTTTATTATTGTACTTAAAATTAATGCGCAGTGAGCCACGTTAATGTTTACAACAAGTGGTTGTCCATGTGGTACAAATGTTGATTACCTGCAACATATTTTTCTTGTTTGTTCATACTTATGTGCAACCATATAATACCTTTTGACTACTCGCATTGTATAAATAAAGTATATATAAATTTGAGCAGATGGTTGGACATTCATTTATATAACTAACAACCGATACATCTCTCTCTCTCTACATTTCTAGCATTTTAGATGGAACAGGATTTTGATATCGCTGAAGATTGCATCAGACAACAGGAAACACTGCACTTTTGCAATTGTGTTGTATGTCAGGCCTATGAGCAACCAATCTTTTCAATTCATTTAGACATCCTATGTGTCTAAATTGGTCACAAATACCATTGTTCAACAGTAATGTCAAATAACGAGACAGCAGTGTATGTGGCCCTAGGTGCCTGGCTACATTGGGTTGACTCAGTTTTTATCAGACCTGCAAATTCTTATACCTGATTGACGTCTTACTAAATTGACCCTAATATGTAAGTGTGTCTATAATAGGTCAATTAGAATATAAACTCCACTCAGGCAGGTACTAATGTGTCTAAATTAAATTCTAAATAAATAAATGATAGTAGCTTCTTGGGAAAATCCATACAACCTCTTAGGACAATCTTAGCAAAGAATACTTACTTTTTGTCAAAGAGGCAAGACAGAGCAATAAAATATATAATAATCCCAATTTAATTGAATTTTTAACAATTTATTTAATCTTGAACATGTGAATACAGTGGAGGTCATTAGCAAAGGGCACACCATGCACACCACAAACCACCTAGCTTTTCTGAATGAAATCTTGCTTCTGTACTGCTTCACATCAGTGAGTCTCTCCCTCTGTCTAACTCCTCCAATCTGCCTGCGCCAACTACCGCTTCCCTGGCAAAATCGCCATCCTACCCTGCATGCCTACGTATAAATTGAGGCACACAGCAATTCCAAAGCTGCTTTTACACTGCAGACCAACCACTGTGAACTTCATCAATGACTTCCGGATTATTCAAGTTGACTTTATTGGCAAATGTAAAGCCTGTATTTACATGATTTTAGTTTGCAAATTACATTTCAACATGATAAAAATAACTACTACTTGAGCACCATGAAACAAGTCCACCAATCATATCCTTATTTATAGAGAAGCACAGCGTAGGTAATAACTGTTCACCTATAGACAAGAGCTAAGTGTGTCTCTGGATAAAGTCTCTTAGATTTTTCTTTTGAGAAATGTACACTGAACCCGAGGTCCTGTACGTTGGAGCGGAAAGTCCTGAGGTTCCGTATATCAGGATGGAAAGTGGTTTCCTGCAATCTGCTGATGAGGGCTTGAAGCTCAGTATTAAGGTTCTGCAGAGCTTCATTTTCACTATACAAAATGTTCTTCTCTTTGATGGCCAGGTCACGCTCCCATTTAGCTAAATTTATTCTCTCCTCAAGTTCCTGGAGGCTGTAAATGAACAATTATACAGACATTATTATTACATTATTATTATCAAAGGCTGCATTTACTCAGATGAATGATATACCAGCAACAACCAAAGTATTTCTATTTAATAAAATACGTCCATCAAGCTCTATCTCACCACACTGCAGCTACTTACCATGTTACAATGTCGGTGCTTCTCTATCTGAACCAGCAGAGTATGAGTGACAGGCCTGCAGTCTGCAGAAATGCACTGTGGGAAATCATGCATTTCTACACAGGGACAGGTCCAATGATGTCTCAGCTTATTAACTGTCTGAAATTTCAGCTTTTTCTCCTTGCTAGTATACTGAGAACAGATTTCAGGATACACTCTCTAGAAACAACATGCAAACAAAACTCTATAAAGCATAAGGGACTTCTGGGTAATAAATTTACCTAACAACCTGAAATGGATAGGCTGAATTTTGCTCAATACAGATGAATGACTATCTCCACAGTGTGTTGGTAACGGGCCCAATTTAAACCAGGGATGATGACGAATGGAAGTGACTTCAGTTTCAGGTTTTTCCAGGTACATATTGCAGTCACCAGTGCTCTCACTAGACCATAAGTGTGCCTCCCAACATTGTCTGGACAACTGGTGTGTGTTGTCACATATCACAGATACTCACACAGGGGACTACAAAGACCTTCATATTGCCACATACACCTCCTAACATTCCCATAGGATCCCAGAGATCCTGACTGTGGGGAAGACAGGGCAGTCCCCTCATGTCATCACTGTCTTGCCTAAATCAGAACAGTAAGGAGGTAAGTCTTAAGTATAACAGTAAGTTCAAGAAAGTGTAGTCCTTAGGTATTACTAGGTTTTGACTAGCAGTAGAACTGCTTAAAGTGGACCCGGCCCCTGCACAAAGAGCCATTTGTGAGCTAAACCAATATTGATGTTAAGCTCCCATTAGGCAAGGTTAGGCAATTGCCTAGGGCGCCGGGCTCTGCAGGGCGCCTCAAAAAAAAATAAAAAATGACTATGGTCATTTAAAACTGTGCGGAAATCCACGGGGAGGAGAGGGGGGAAGGGGCTATGAATCTTACCTGCATGAAGCTGCTCCTCTCTGCTCTGTCTCCTCCCCTCCGCTCACTGGCAGTGACAGGCCATGATGATGACATCATCACGGCTCGACAGTGTCTGTGAGGGGAGGGGAGAAGACAGAGCAGAGAGGAGCAGCTTCATGCAGGTAAGATAAAGAAAGACATGGGGAGGGGAGCTGAGGGGAGGGAAGCCCAGCGCCAATTTTGACAGGGTACCCACGGCGGGGGGGGGACGACATGCGCTTCTGAAGGGTTTGGTTATAGATCTCGTGTAACATGGAGGTTTGCATTTGTGCACTACCTGACTATTCTTACATTTATCTTACTTTCATAATCAAAGGGTGATTAAATATGTTCACATACTTTGTCATATATTTGCTTCTCATCCTTTTAATTTTCTTTCTTAACTGTACATTTTCTTCTTTGATTGCCTTGTCATATTCAAGGTGCAGTAATAAAGCTTCATTTAGGACTTGCTTATGTTGTGAAATTGGTGTTACTTCGAACAATAAAAAACAACAAATTAATTAAACCTGGTTAGTCCATTATTACAACAATGCAAATGGCATGTTAACAGAAGACACAAAACAACTAAAATGAAAATGTTTATGGAAACAGGTGCAAAATAAAAAGGATGTTGTTGTCATAGCAACCAACAACATTCTGCCATTCTTCTAGATCACAATTACATTCCGTCATTTTTCTAGAGCATGATAACATTCAGTCATTCTTCTAGAGCACGATAACATTCAGACATTCTTCTAGAGCACGATAACATTCAGTCATTCTTCTAGAGTAAGATAACATCCAGTCATTCTTCTAGAGCACGATAACATTCAGTCATTCTTCTAGAGCGCGATGACATTCAGACATTCTTCTAGAGTACGATAACATTAGGACATTCCTCTAGAGCACAATAACATTCAGTCATTCTTCTAGAGCACGATAACATTCAGTCATTCTTCTAGAGCACGATAATATTCAGTCATTCTTCTAGAGCGCGATAACATCCAGTCATTCTTCTAGAGCGCGATAACATTCAGTCATTCTTCTAGAGCGCGATAACATTCAGTCATTCTTCTAGAGCGCGATAACATTCAGCCATTCTTCTAGAGCACGATAACATTCAGTCATTCTTCTAGAGCATGATAACATTCAGCCATTCTTCTAGAGCATGATAACATTCAGTCATTTTTCTAGAGCACGCTAACATTCTGTCAATCTTCTAGAGCACAATAACATTGTCATTCCTCTAGAGCATGATAACATTCCTACATTCTTCTAGAGCAATTTACAACACAAACATTTAAATTGGCTGATATGGGCAACACTACGTTTTTAATGTCCCCCAATTTATCATGTTGCTGGCAAGCCAAGTGAACAATTTGCTTAGTGATTTAAATAGCAAGTTGTGTTCTCCCTAGGTGCAAATTGGACAATTGAATGACTTACATTCCCAACTCTGCTGATGACATTGTCATTATTTTTATGTTAATTCAATTTCACTTTAATATCAATAATCTTACCCTCAGGTAACACAGGAGTTTTGTTACTTGCGGCCTTGTACAGTATTTGGGCAAGGTGATGGTGACCTGTCTCATGAAGTACAGCACAGAACGTTGTAAAAACATGGCGGTCAGCACTTTTCAGCACATCGATAAGTTTGGAAATCTTTCTGTCTGAAGACTCTTCCAGCTTTATTACAAAACACATGTAGTCAATATACAATTTTACATTGAAAGTTCTTGGCTGAGTGGGATTATAAATAAACATATTGATGGTAAAACTACATTGGAGGCAATGTAAATAGGCAATTTGCTTAATATGACTTCCTATAACCGAGTCAAAAACATCAAAAACATCACAAAATCGGTACCAGTAGACAATAGACCTGTGAGCCTGACTTTTATCATGGGTAATTTATTTGAAGGGACTTTGAGAGATGCAATTCTGGGGGGCTTCATGGAAGGTTGTTTGGTAATGCAACAAACAACATTGGGGTTCTTTCCAACCTCCTAAGATTTGGGAACCAGGGTAATTAAGATTGGGACCCATGGGAGTAAATGTATCAAGCTGAGAGTTTCCAGCGGGTTTGAAAAGTGGAGATGTTGCCTATAGCAACCAATTAGATCCTATAGATCATTTTGTAGAATGTTCTAAATAAATAACTAGAATCTGATTGGTTGCGATAGGCAACATCTCCACTATTCAAACCTGCCGGAATCTCGCAGCTTGATACATTTACCCCCTGGAGTGGCAATTTTTCCACCCCAGTGGTCCCAGTTTAAAGGACAAGGGTTACCCATATCAAAAGAGTAAAAAACAAAACAAAAACGAATAAAACACATGCATGATTTTTAAATAAACTAATTGTATAAATGACACCCTAAAACCCTTGTTACCCACTTTATTAAAAAGAAAATCTTCTTTTCTTCTTTCTTAATCATCTTTATTTCAAATGGACAACACCCCTAACAAAATAAATACCTTAAAAAAAATCATCTGTTCAAGATGAATTACTGAAGCTAAATGATCAAAACCTGTATTCTCCTTCACTAGCCAATCACAAGTGGATAGTATGGGACGCCACTTTTGATTGGCTGGTGGTGAAGGGGAGTTCTGATTACTTTCAGTCATATTGTGTTGGTTGGCAGTAGTGTGAGGGTGGGTCATTTTTCTGAGGATTTTTCATGCTTCTCCCCCATTTGAACTACAAGGATCAATAAAGGAGGAAGGTCGATTGTATTTTCTATTTAGTAAAGTGGTGAACAATGGTTTTTGTTTTTTTCCTATTTAATCTAAGTTTACTTGAAATTCATGTATGTGTGTTATATGTACATTGAAAAACAATAGAGAAACTGGAGAAAGCAGGTAGAGATGGTAGAGACGCTGGGCAGAGAAAGCAAAAGATAACAGACACTCGATCAGTCTACTTCCCTCAACAGGTCACAAGTTTGACTGCAGCGGGACATGACAAATGTGTAGAACATAAGAACACACTATGAGGAGTACCTGAACTGTGGGGCATACTATTTTTAAGGCCTTTGTTGTTGCAAAACCAACAAGAACGACAATATCTTCCATGCTATTAACTAACTTCAAGAGGAGTTATCACTTCAACACGTTCCATACACAATAATACTTGGGACACGGTAAAACAAGCGACATGGAGTTGATACTGGGATCAAGCCTCTAAGGGCTAGATTTACTAAGCTGCGGGTTTGAAAAAGTGGGGATGTTGCCTATAGCAACCAATCAGATTCTAGCTTTCATTTATTTAGTACCTTCTACAAAATGACAGCTAGAATCTGATTGGTTGCTATAGGCAACATCCCCACTTTTTCAAACCCGCAGCTTAGTAAATCTAGCCCTAAGACTTTTTGGGTGGTTCCCATCTTTCCTGACAACCTTAATAAACTATTTTTAGAGTACATAGCTATAACATAGATGTGGTCTTGTCTTTGTACATACTTGGACAGCACTGTTGTAGAGAGATAGACATAGTTGCATAGCATTAATACAGATTTGATCAGCGATGAAATTGCTGACCTTAGCAGCAAAGGTAAGTATTGTATCTAACAATTAGCATTTACCTAATACTCATTTTTCTAGCAAGGAGTAGAATGTGGGTCATTTTATGTTTAAGGTGAAGATTAACTTTAATACACACAACCTCCAGTAATCCTATCTGTTCAGTTGTCAGGATTCCATTGTCCTTCAGCCTTCTGTACACAGGAGATGTGAGAGAGAGATGTTTCACAATGAGTTGATGGTAGTGCTGGAGAATTCCACAATGAGTGTAATCCTTCCTTCCTGCAGAATCCACTACAATGTCATGACATGGGCAATAAGGTTAGAATGGCAGATAATCACAGTCGATAACATTATTAAGCATGTAAGTACAATTATATAATCATGAATAGTCCTACATAAGGCTGCATAGGCAAACCAAGGGGGGTTTCCTAGTGCCTGGAAACCCCTTACAAGCCTGGGGCACTGTATAATTGAGGTGACTAGACCCTGCTCCCGCTTCACACAGCTCTGCTTGAAAAGGGAGAGCTGCACCTAACAGTAGTGCACGCAGCATTGCCCATGTATATTATGGGGATAGGAAGAGTTGGAGAGCAGCCAGGCACTGTCTAAAATCATAGCCACACCCCCATGCATGCTGGTCACGCCCACTGGTGACGTGGTATGGGAACTCCCCTCTACAAATCCTGCATTTGCCCCTGGGCTGGGTACACACTACAGGTTTTTTAGCAGACTATTGGGTCAATTGAAGATAAACGGCTGTTCGGGCCCATATCGCATTATTGTGTATGGTTAAAGGATGAACGGCAGTTGTTCCAATGTACCGATCGTCATTTCATTTGATTGTCCAGCAGCACTATAAAGTTCCAATTAGCCTTCCATTCCTGTAGTGTGTTTACACTCACGACTGTCTGCCCAGAAAGAGAGTTAGCAGCCTGTCACTGTGTCTGTGCTGTTAAATGTAGAGAGTGCTGTAGTGTTGAGTGCTGGAGTGCTTCGTCCGTTCGTTCTGAGACTGATTATTCCGTTTCACAGTCACTGAAGCTAATGAAATTTATAATTACATTGTGTCAAAGTTTATTTCGTTCGATGCTGTCCTGGTGAATAAATGTAGAGAGTGCTGTAGGTGGAATAATTTGTCCATTCGTTCTGAGACTAAATATTTCAGAGTCACAGAAGCTAACGAAATTTATAATGACATTGTGGAAAAGTCAAAGTTTATTTTGTGTTTCCCTAATTAATCAGAGTCACAGGAATGACTACACTGCTCTTTGACCAGAATAAGAGCACAGTTCTGAAAGTAAGTTGTGTATAGTGTGTACACATGAATCGGCAGACTTATTGGAACTTCATTCGTTTGTTAACAAATGTAACAAATTGGTTGAAAGTTTTCGTAGGGTGCACCCAGCCTAAGGCAAGCAGAGACATTGCAGAAGATATCACACAGTAGAAAGGGCAAGAATGCAGTACAGGCAGTAACCACTAGAGGTGCTCTTTCTGTGACTTCATAATTCCTAAACATTTACAGTCTGCAGACAAATCCCAGTGGTTTGATTGTCCAACAGTTCTTGATCCTTACACAAGGGACTAGGATAAGATCGGGAAGATTTCTAATAATAAAAAAATGATATAAGCTTTAAGTCATCTCTTTAGTTACATTGACCATGTCTTTACTTACAAATTGACATCTAGGCCTTTCAACAGAAAAAAAAAAAACGTTTTTGGGGAAAATAAATTGAAAAATTGCTTCAGTTTGTGCCATATGCCTATTTATAAGATTCATCACTAATATACATTACTTAGCATTAATATATCTTAGATGTTGTCTGCTGCAGGTGTACTGTATCTCATGATATACTCTATGCTAGTGTTTTCTCCAATTTTTTGTGGAGCGGGGAGAGAAGGAAGGTTCCCTATGTGTAAGGAAAACTGGGAGTAGTCATTAAGTCTAGCAACTCTTCTCTAGCAGAGGCTCACTGTCCTAATAACAGAACTGTGATAATATGGATCATTTATTATTAACCTTTATTTATAAGGCGTCATAAAATCTGCAGCGCCGTACAGTGGGGAAGATGAGGATATTACACATACATAGAGGACAAGCAAGTAAATTACTGGACATTCAGGAGAATATAACAAGTGACATAAAGAGCATGTAGGGAGGCCTCATACAATAGCGCACAGGCGGACACAGAGGGGGCAGACAAGGACAGGAGGAGGGATGTCCCGGATCACAAGTGCTTACTATCATTTGTTGAGCTCCCTATTTATTCCAAGGCAGTGAGATGCCCCCTTGCCTGGCATTGTGTGTTTTTGTTGGTCTTCCTGTAATGACTACCTACACTACATCATGTGCTCTTGACTCTCCTACCTAGTCTGTATCTTGGAGCCATCTGTGTCTCCATTATCTCGAAATTGATCAGAGTTGACCTTGTATGACCCCGATTCTTTATCTGGATATTGCACTGTTGTCGCATCATTATGTCCTGACAACATTTCACCATTCATTCACAGTAATATCTGGATTAGAGATGGTCACTGACCCCCGTGTTTTGGTTTTGGATCTGGATTACCTTCATGTTTTGGTTTTGCAAAACCGCCCTTGCGTGTTTTGGTTTTGGTTTTGTTTTGCTATTTGTGAAAAAAATACCATTTTTTTGGTCTAAAATAGCCTAATTTAGTGCTCCACCAGTTTCTTAGATAAGTAAGGTAATTCTAAAGCTAATAAATTATGAAAAAAACAGTTTAATCTGTGGTAGGCCGTCCTTAATTGGAACACTTGTCTGCAAATTATACAGACAAACATGGTTGTCTACCTCCTCCATCTTTGATTATTGGCAATGAAGCCATCGTCTTTGGGTGTATATTACACCCTCCACTAGTAGTTGAATATTAAAAAAAGCAGCCTGCACAGACTGTGGTACTAGAAAGTAAAATTAAATGGACCACAGTAGTTTGGTGGCTATCTATGCCCCCCCCCCCCCCCCCCCCAGCCCTCCACTTGTAGTTGAATATAAAAAAAGCAGCCTGCACAGACTGTGGAACTAGAAATTCGAATATACAAAGAAATGGACAAAGGCAGTTTGGTATCTGTCTGCATCAGACCCCCCCTCCCATCCACTTGTAGTAAAATAGAAAAAAAAGCAGCCTGCATAGACTGTAGAACTAGAAATTCGAATATAGAAAGAAATGGACAAAGGCAGTTTGGTATCTGTCTGCATCAGATCCCCTCTCCACTAGGAGTAAAATAGAAAACTATTCGGCCGTTATATAATCTAGAATATAAATAGAAATTGAGAAAGGCAATTTGGTATCTGTCTGCATCATAATCATCAACATCCTCATTAGTGCCCTCGTCACCTCCACAAATCTCCCCCTCATCCTCTTCTATTTCCAAAGTGTCATCCTCACTTGGTGTATCACCGGCTACACTCGGGCTGTTCAGGCACACATCAGCAGAACTGCTGAAAGGGCCCTTCTTTATGGGTACACTAACAGAATGGTCACGATTAGACATCCCACTGTTGGATGGACTCTCCACAGGGATTGGTGTCATTTCTGATTCAGAGCAAACATTATCCTCTAATGCCTTACTGTTATCTTGCAGCTCGGCTTTGACACGTAACAGTAGTTGTGCACCAATTGTAGGCTCGGTAACTTTTTGGGATCTGCCACTAATAGCCAAAGGTGAAGGCCTCATTCTCTCTTTGCCACTGCGTGTGTAGAATGGCATGCTTGCAATTTTTTTTTTTATCGGCACTTAACTTTTGCTCAGTTACACTTCTTTTTCGCTTCAATACAGTAAAATTTTTTGGGGTTTTTGTTTTTTGCACTAATTTGGAAACACTCTGTTGTTTGACATCGCCTTGGCCAGATGACGTACTGGGAACACTAACATTAGGACTGGTGACAGAACCTGGTTGCTCATTCTGATCATATGTGGACTGCTATTAATCCATTCTGAGCGCAAAGCACTGGGGAGTGCTAAAAATTAGTTGGTAGATACTGCTGACAGATATGACTTTTGACAGCCAGAAATATTTATGCACAATTATGGGGGACACCCCAAAAGCACTGAGGAGTGCTAAAAATTATTTGGTAGATACTGCTGACAGATATGACTTTTGACAGCCAGAAATATTTATGCACAATTATGGGGGACACCCCAAAAGCACTGAGGAGTGCTAAAAATTATTTGGTAGATACTGCTGACAGATATGACTTTTGACAGCCAGAAATATTTATGCACAATTATGGGGGACACCCCAAAAGCACTGAGGAGTGCTAAAAATTATTTGGTAGATACTGCTGACAGATATGACTTTTGACAGCCAGAAATATTTATGCACAATTATGGGGGACACCCCAAAAGCACTGGGGAGTGCCAAATATTAACAAAAAATAATAAACCTCTATCCTCCTCTCTTCTCTAGCGATTTTTGTTAGAGCAATTGCAAGAAGAATATTGGATTCTCTGTCCCTGCTCTAATCAGCCTGTAACTACAGCTCTCTCCCTCTGTCAAATGGCGATGGATTGCTGTGGCTCCCCCTGTGCCTGTTCTGTTCTCCCTCCCTTAGGATGTAAGCTCACTTGAGCAGGGCCCTCTTCCCTCATGTCTCCCTACCTGTTCTTCTGCTCTGTTTTTTGCATCAGCCTGCCTGGAGTTTCTGAAGTATTGGTATTTTTGTTTATTGTTTTGTATTGTTTCACCCTGTATAGTTGACTGTTTTGTACTGTGTACGGCGCCGCGGAAACCTTGTGGCGCCTAACAAATAAAGGATAATAATAATAATACCCACACACTGGTACAATGAGGGTTCAGGTTAATAACTGAGGTGACTTTTCTTTTTTGTGACTGTTTATACAATGTTCTCAAATATTCTTGTAAACATGCATGTGCCCACAACATTAACTTTACAATGCAAGATCATTTTGTACACAATAGTAGAACTTCCACAAATAAAATAACAGTAATTAACTTTATTAAAGTCCTATATATTCTGTATATGTTGTGATTATGCCCTTTAGGTATAAATATTTCCAAATGGAATTTGTTTTAGTCCAACCCCCTTTCAGGTTTCTCTTGTAGTTAAATAATTACAGTTCTGGCTGTAATCTGTAGAACACAACATTTACTTATCATACACTTTGTACATCCTATTTGATCATTATAATGGTGCTTAAATCCTCCAGCTGTTTATGTATAAAGTAACATAGATAAGATGCTGCAAACACACAATGTTTTGGCTAGAGATGCTCACTGACCCCCGTGTTTTGGTTTTGGATCTGGATTACATTCGTGTTTTGGTTTAGGTTTTGCAAAACCGCCCTTGCGTGTTTTGGTTTTGGTTTTGGTTTTGTTTTTCAATTTTGTTTAAAAATCAATGTTTTTGTGCATAAAATAACCTAATTTAGTGCTCCACCTGTTTCTTGGATAAGTAAGGTAATTCTAAAGCTAATAAATTAGGAAGAAAACAGTTTAATCCCTGGTAGGCCGTCCTTAATTCTCCACACAAACCTTATTGTCTTCCTCTTCATCCTTGCCTATTGGCAATGCAGCCATCGTCTTTGGGTGTATATTACACCCTCCACTTGTAGTTGAATAGAAAAAAAGCAGCCTGCATAGACTGTGGAATTAGAAAGTAAAAATAAATGGACCAAGGTACTTTGGTATCTGTCTGCATCAGACCCCCCTCTCCACTAGGAGTAAAACAGTAAACTATTCAGCCGTTATAGAGTCTAGAATATAAATAGAAATTGAGAAAGGCAATTTGGTATCTGTCTGCATCATAATCATCATTAGTGCCCTCGTCGCCTGCACAAATCTCCCCCTCATCCTCTTCTAATTCAAAAGTGGCATCCTCAATTGGTGAATCACCGACTACACTCGGGCTGTTAAGGCACACATCAGCAGAACTGCTGAAAGGAACCTTCTTTATGGGTACACTGTCACTAACAGAATGCTCACGATTAGATATACCACTGGTGGATGGACTCTCCCCAGGGATTGGTGTCATTTCTGATTTTCTTGCAGCTCGGCTTTCCCGCGTAACAGTACTTGTGCACTACTTTTAGACTCCAAATTACTTGGTTTTGCTTTGTCACGAGTGTCCGTACAAGAAAAAGGCTCAGTAACATTTTTTGATCTGCCACTAATAGAGGTAGGCCAAGGTCTCATTCTTTCTTTGTCACTGCGTGTGTAGAATGGCATGTTGGCAATTTTTTTTTTACCGGCACTTAACTTTTCCTCAGTTACACTACTTTTGCGCTTCAACATGGTTAATTTTTTTGGGGTGTGTGTTTTTTTGACTGATTTCAAAAGACTGTGTAGTTTGACATCGCTTTTCTCAGATGACATACTGGGAACACTACCATCAGGACTGGTGACAGAACCTGGTTGCTGAATCTGCTCATATGTGGACTGCTTAGAATCCATTATGAGCCCAACGCACTTGTAGTGCTACAAATTATTTTAGATACTGCTGACAAATATAACTTTTGACAGCCAGAAATATTAATGCTAAAGAATGGGGGACACCCCAAAAGCACTTGGGAGTGCTAAAAATTATTTTTTAAATCTGCTGACAGATAGTACTTTTGACAGCCAGAAATATTAATGCAAATCCTCTATCCTCCTCTCTTCTCTATCGATTGTTAGCAGAATTGGAATCAGAATTGTATTGTCTGTCCCTGCTCTAATCAGCCTACGACTACACCCTGCTCTCTCCCTCTGTCAAATGGCGATGGATTGCTGTGGAGGCAGGTATTTATAATCTTCAAGTATCGCGAGAACCGAGCCCCGAGATCCGACGACGTCACAATGACGTTCAGCCTTGTTTTGGATTCCGAGCGGGCGGCTCGGTACTCGGAAAGCCTAAGTTCGGGTGGGTTCGGTTCTTGGGGAACCGAGCCCGCCCATCTCTAATTTTAATGCTGTGGTACTTTTGCAAGTAACACGGACAATTGAATATGCCCCATATAATTACTCTAGAATGTTGTCTCCTCTTATTATAGAAGAAAATTAAATTTCTCAAATCTTAGGGGGGAATTCAGTTGCTGGTGATGTCGGATGGTCAATACAGTACAGAATCTCCACACATTTTCTCCTCGCATCCCAGTGAGACGCAAAGGAAAATGATTGTAGACTTGAGAAAAAAAACTTCACTGCGATGCCTCTCCGTCGACAGTTCCGGAGAAACATTGCGACACCTCGCGACTAATTTAATTACCCCCCTAAGATCCAATTTTTTAATTTAGCAATAAATAAAATGCCATTGTGCATTGCAGACAATGGATTAAATACTCTCACATGTAGATGTCTGAATCTGATAATAAGGGTGGGAATGGTAAATATTTTTATCTGAAGAGGTTGAATTAAAGTTCAATAAAGTTTGTTTTCCAATCATACAACAAGGAGACGGGGGAGGGCCTGTAGCTATAGTATAGTATTTTTATTTTTCTATTTGATAAAACAGAAAATAAGCAAATACACACTCACCTAAATCATGGTATTAATTAATACGATGGCTATAACTTTGTGAAAGCAAAAGAATCTTAGTAAAGTATATGTTTAATTATTTACTCCAATTTTCCACATTTCACAGCTAAAATTTAAAGACAATGGGGTAAATTTATCAAGCTGTGGGTTTGAAAAAGTGGAGATGTTGCCTATAGCAATCAGATTCCAGTTATCATTTATTTAGTACATTCTACAAAATTACAGATAGAATCTGATTGGAGATGTTGCCTATAGCAACCACTTTTTCAAACCCGCAGCTTGATAAATTTACACCAATATGAGACAGAAAGATCTATGGCGATATTTCAGTGTTGAGAGATTTACTCTAAAACATACAGACAAATATTGGCAAGAAGTATAGTAGGCTCTTTGTGTAATTCAACATATATACTTACTAATCGCAGGGTCCTCACTGAATGTGACTTTCTTCCTGGAAGTCCTCATTCTGTTCAGCTGCTCATTAACAGATCACTAAAAGGATCTCTACAATGAGTTTTCATGGCTAATATTTCTAGATCCAGAAAATGCTCGCTGTTCCAGAGATCTCTACATACCCCAGCCCATGATTTGTACTGTGAATGTCCTTATTGCTCATTGTTTGACAACTTGTAATCCAGTGTATGTGGTTGCTATGATAGAACGAGTTCCTCCTCCACTTTGAGCAGCTTAGAAAAGTTGCCTAGCAGTTATCTGAAGCAATATAATCCCTTTCATCTTGTGTTTGTTTGCTATTAGTCTGCTTCCTGGTACTTACAAGGAGTTGTCCACAGATTATATTTTCATTTACATAGACTGATCTTCAAAAGTGCTTCTGTTTTAAATATGTGTCGCTCTCTTTAAAATCAGAGTCTTGTATTTCTCTCAATATGATCAACAGATCATATTGTGAAGATCTCCCCGTGTAATACAGGCAAGAACTTTACTATTTCAGGTGGATTAATTCAGCTGTTTAATGGTACAACCCTCCCTCTTACTTTCCCTATTCTCTATAGCACATCCATGGGACTGATCCAAAGACCCCACCTGCTGATGGAGAAAATATTTTAATTTCTTCAATGGACCCCCCCCAGCGCAGCACATTAGGGTCCCTGGGAAGTGGCGTTTACACTGCCAATATAAGGGAGGGATTTTTTTGGATGTGGCTGCCTTTTGATTAAACTGAACCATGAAACCATTTTTTAAGAAGTAGATACATATAGAAAAAATTGTATGTGTATGTACGTCTATACAGTTAGAATGAAATAAAATGATACAAAAAAATCCTGTTGTCAGCAAATGGCCAGTGAGTGAGTTTGTGAGTTTTTCGACATGCTTAATAAAAAAAAAAAAAAAACAGACCCCATATTTTACAAAAATAATCATCCATGGACAGAGAAAAACAAATATAGTAATCTTACATACCTTACATACCTATTCAGACAGTATTATAGGAAATTTCCAAAGCCCGGGGGATAAGTGTATAAAGTGTCATACATTTGCAATGGCGTTTAAAGGCAAACTTGCCTTTAAAAGCCATTGCCACTTTAAATTTCCGCTGCAAAGTCGCCGAAATCCAGCAACTTGCAGAAACAGATGCTTTATACATTTATCCCAGGTATCATTCTCTTGCTGTTAACACATGGAGCTTGTTTTTAAGTATGTAGCTCCTCTTGGATCAACGATAACAGTAGAAATGAGAATCAACAGGGAGTGACTTGCTACTTTACTAATCACAATTATTTGTTCCCAAAATAGTTTTTTTTATTATTATTATTTGAGGGTAATTTGTTTTTAAGACAATTTACAGTTTATGGTGCTAAATTAGACTATACACCATGAAGTTTGTTTAACATCATTTTAAAGTCTAATATAATTTACGCAGTTATAAAAGCAATATGTAAACTGAGTTCCCTCTTCCATAATCCTGTAATAAAGCTGTAATACCACCTACCGAAAATGGGAAGGGTGCGTGAGCGGGTTGACCAATCACAAGCCACACTCAGGAGATTGGTCTAGGCAAGAGAACCAATCACACTCTTCTGCTGCCATTTAAAAGGTGGTCAACAAAATTAAATTGTTAGTTCAGAGAACTGTCAGAGCCTCGGCTGAATTTAGCAGCACCCTGGGGTCAGGCTAGGGCGGCACAGAAACTTACCAACCCGACGGGCGCCGGGACCCAGGAGCCTCCTCTCTCCTGCAGCTGTCACTGAATAATCAACGTCAGTAACAAGCTGCAGGAGAGAGGAGGCTGCTGGGTCCCGGCGCCCGACGGATTGGTAAGTTTCTGTGTTTTGTTTTGTTTTTATGGCTGGCGCCTGGCGCGGAGAGAGTGAGAGGGTTTGTGCAGAGGAGGGGGACAGAGGAGGGTGACAGCGGGGCAGAGGAGGGGGGCAGAGGAGGGTGACAGCGGGGCAGAGGAGGGGGACAGAGGAGGGTGACAGCGGGGCAGAGGAGGGGGACAGAGGAGGGTGACAGCGGGGCAGAGGAGGGGGACAGAGGAGGGTGACAGCGGGGCAGAGGAGGGGGACAGAGGAGGGTGACAGCGGGGCAGAGGAGGGGGACAGAGGAGGGTGACAGCGGGGCAGAGGAGGGGAACAGCGGGACAGAGGAGGGGAACAGCGGGGCAGAGGAGGGGCAGAGGAGGGGGACAGCGGGACAGAGGAGGGGCAGAGGAGGGGGACAGCGGGACAGAGGAGGGGCAGAGGAGGGGCACAGCGGGGCAGAGGAGGAGGGGGACACAGCGTGGGAGGGGCAGTGGAGGAGGGGGACACAGCGTGAGAGGGGCAGTGGAGGAGGGGGACACAGCGTGAGAGGGGCAGTGGAGGAGGGGGACACAGCGTGAGAGGGGCAGTGGAGGAGGGGGACACAGCGTGAGAGGGGCAGTGGAGGAGGGGGACACAGCGTGAGAGGGGCAGTGGAGGAGGGGGACACAGCGTGAGAGGGGCAGTGGAGGAGGGGGACACAGCGTGAGAGGGGCAGTGGAGGAGGGGGACACAGCGTGAGAGGGGCAGTGGAGGAGGGGGACACAGCGTGAGAGGGGCAGTGGAGGAGGGGGACACAGCGTGAGAGGGGCAGTGGAGGAGGGGGACACAGCGTGAGAGGGGCAGTGGAGGAGGGGGACACAGCGTGAGAGGGGCAGTGGAGGAGGGGGACACAGCGTGAGAGGGGCAGTGGAGGAGGGGGACACAGCGTGAGAGGGGCAGTGGAGGAGGGGGACACAGCGTGAGAGGGGCAGAGGAGGGGACAGCGTGTGAGAGGGCAGAGGAGGGGGACATTGTGAGAGAGGGCAGAGGAGGAGGGACAGCGTGACAGAGCAGAGGAGGGGGGACAGCGTGACAGAGGGGGCAGTGTGAGAGAGGGCAGCGTGTCTGGATGCAGAGGGGGCAGAGTGTCTGGATGCAGAGGGGGCATTTTTGCATACAACTAAATAAGTATTTCTGTCCTGACCTAAATACTTATTACAATTTTTTGACCCAACTACTTCTAAAACAGGACTGCTCAATAAAAATTTGGAGACTCTAAGGGTGCCGCGAACTGCAAAAGTTTGGGAACCACTGGGCTAGGGGAAGAGAAACCCTGCAATACCACCTTTTCCTAGGTGGTAGTGCAGTTTTAAAGTAAATGTCAAATTTTAAAAATGTATGAGATAAAAATTGTAATAGCTTCACTTCTGCTGAAAGGTTGGGTCACAGTAACCATAGGGGGAGATTCAATGAGCCGCGATGTTTCTCCGGAACGTCTGTGAGATTTGACAGAAATCTCTGCTCACCCCACAGGTGAAAGGGAAACGAGCGGAGATTTCCACCCTAACTACCGTCAATGTGTGTGGCCTCAATGTCCGCATGCCACAGTCCCGCCACTTGAATTTCCTCGAGAGGAACATAAGAAGCAGTCTGCACAGTGATTGATTAATAGCGATCTCAGCCTTAGAGAGGAAGCGGTGACTAAAGAGAGGAGACAATTATTTTCAAAGTCCTGATAAAGCATTGAGCAGCTGTATGTATAGAGTATAGGTAATATAATCCTACTACTTATCGCTCACACAAAGAGCAATTTAATGTGTGTATCTCCATCTGGCAGATTTATAAAATTGTAACTATTGTGGCAGACCTACATCATTACTTATAGAAATATACTGGTGAAGAAATGCTGTAACAAAGTAGCTTGGTTTAATATATAAAGTATGTTAGTCACACAGACATCAATGGTTTGTTTTCAGAATACAGGAATAGAATCATTTGTTTCCTAAAGTACAACAGCAATTCCTTACAACCCCACATTAGCGGCAGTTAGCAGAAAGGCATTCCGTGCCATCTAGATAAGACTCACATAATGGATACATATACAACAAGCATTAATGTCTGCCATTCCTCTCCATTACCGCCTACGGAGAGCTGTTAAACGCTCATGCAGCAGGAACCCAGAATCTGGATACATTATAATGGGAGTGAAGTGCAGACATTATTAAACACTACATTTATTTAACTAATAAATGCTGAAGATGTGTAACCATGTGTGAAATCACTCTAAGTGCTCCCTCACAATGTCTTTACCAAGTGCCCTATAATTATATACATACAAAGTGGTATTTTGACTCCTTTTCTTAACACACATATAAGGTTTATTATATCTGAAATCCTGAAACAGATTTTCTTATAATTAGTACATAGTTACTTATTTGTTGAAAAACAAAAACAAGTGTTCTGTAATTTCAAACTTTTATCCTCAAAAACCCATTGATTCAGAGGAAGAAAAAAAACTCTATAAAAGGTGCAGAGCTATGTTCTTCCTGAACCTATACTGGCAATCATACAATTCCCTGTAGCAACATAACATATGGAGTAAATGCATCAAACCTTCTTAAAAAGGACAAAGATGTTGCCCATAGCAACCACTCAAATTCTAGATATCATTTTCTAGAGTGTACTAAATAAATGACAGTTAGAATCTGATTGGTTGCTATAGGCAACATCTCCACTTTTTCAAACCCGCAGTTTAGTAAATCCAAAAACATACTGGTAGGTTAATTGCTGCTATTAAATTGCCCTTAGTCTCTCTCGGTGTGTGTGTGTGTGTGTGTATGTTAGGGGATTTAGACTATAAGCTCCAATGGGGCAGGGACTGATGTGAGAGTTCTCTGTACAGCGCTGCGGAATTAGTGGTGCTATATAAATAAATAGATGATGTTGATGATGATGATATACTACCAGGAGTGTGCAAGCATACTGATGTGACTATCTGTAGAGAAGACAGTCTCACAGCTGAGGTCAGCTCTCCACATGGTTCTATAGAGTACTAATGGAATAATCTGATAGTTATAGCTCAGTGATGAAAAAATAGACAATGTTACCTAAATTGACAAATAACGTAATGCAAATCAGTGATCTATGCTGGAGAATAGAAAAGTAAAGCTGTAGACGAAATACATGTATCCAATGCATGTTATCCCAAAAGAGATGAACTAGTGCCCATTTATTTCATCAGAAGTTACCACTACTACAACTGCTGCCCCTCTGCATTACACCTGTATGTTACTTTTAATCCAAAGGATCTTGAGATGGAGAAAGAGCTGGAGCTGGGGGGGGGGGGGGGGGGGGGAGTGATACAAGTGTGCCACACACAACCACCCCTGGAGGCACAAAGACAATACCCATTAATCCAGTATACACTACAACTCCATCATGTCCCCAAATAAAGTACTGTTTGTGCTCTAGGTGATTTTAATTCACTGAAATCCAGTTTTCTGCCAACACTCACTGACTAACAGCCCAAACAGTGGGTTACTAGCAGAAAATGAGAAAGAAGTTGTGGTCATTATTTCAGTTATATTGATACAACATAATGGTTTATTGATATGTTTTAAAAGTGTAAAGTCTATCAATAAACTGTTAAGTGTTATCAATATCCCTGTGCACTAATGACCAGAACTTCTTTCTCTTCTTACATACATTCGGTGGTTATGAATGATAGCACCCCCCAGAATATTAAAGAAAAAGAGGGAATTAAAAAAAAAAAAAAAAAAAAAAAAGAGAGGGTGATAGATTACAGACGAATCAAATTTACCAGTTTTTACCTTTTTTGCATCAGAAGATGACTACCAGTTCCTGTCAGCACTCTGGGGTTCTGGGGGGGGTATTATGTATCAAATTCCGATTTCTGCAAGTCGCTGGAAATCGGCAACGTTCAATACTATAAGGGGGTTGCACCAGTATTTCGGCACTCACCTATCACACAGGTTACAGATCTTGCTGAAACACCTCTAACAGTTCTCTTGCATCAATACGCATCTAATTACTGCCCACCACCAATTGTATTAGAGCAAAAGGACTCCGAAATGCTGTCATACAAATGTACGTGCTGTTCTCACATCAACAATCGGGAGAGTTAACAGATACGCACTCAAAAGATTAAAATGATCAAGGTAATACTTGTATTCATAAAAGCTTATGGATTCTTTAGGCTGGGTTCACACTACAAAAACTTTCAACCAATTTGTTATCACTAACGATTTTACAAACGACTGAAGTTCCAATCAGTCTGCCGATTCATGTGTACACACTACGCGATTTACCTGCAGATATGTGCTCTTCACCTGGTCCAAGATCAGTGTAGTCGGTCATTCCTGTCATACCGATTTAAGGCTGGGTACACAAAATTTTGACTTTTCCATAATGTCATAAATTTTGTTACCTTCTGTGACTCAAACAAAATATTGGTCTCAGAACAAACGGACAAATTAATCCACCTACAGCGCACTCTATATTTAACACAGATACAGTGACAGGTTCTACCCTCTCTATGGGGCAGACAGTCCATGTGAGTGCTTACACAGTGCAGCGATCAGAATGCCGTTGGAGCGAGATTTTAAGTTCTGCTGAACAATCAAATGAAACAGACAATCAGAACAACTATTGCTCATCGTGCAAGTATCCGCACTAACACGATATCAGGCCAAACGGGCCGTTTATTGGATGTTCAACCCGATAATTAGATGAGAAACCTGTAGTGTTTACCCCAGCCTTAGTGTATCAAAGGCCAAATATTCAATTTAAAAAAAAAAAAAAAAAAAAAAAAGTAGTGTAGATGTAACAAACATTAAATGACATTCTAAAAACGCAGTACAGTTAGAAAATAAAAGGCTATAATACAGATATACAACACTTACATACGGTAGTTCATATCTGTATGCCTGAGACAAGGCAGAAAAAGATGGACTATTCCACATTTAGAGCCCACAGAGCTGACGGTTTCATAATTTCCCATTCAAGAGACAGGTCCTAACTGAACGCAAAATTGCATATCAAATATAATTTTATGACTCATTCCTGAAGAAATGTGATTACTAGTAGGTTCTGTGTATAAATTGGCATAGTTTTACTCCAAATTATGAAGTGTGTTTTGAAGTTTATATTTTCTGTATAAATGTATGATGACAGCCGTGCCTTTGAAGCTGCCTGAACCCTATTCCTACGCCAAGGCAGTCCATTCGTTGTCACCCCGCAATTAGGAACTGCCACCCTCTGATCTTTGTAGATAGGGTGTCAATTGGTAAGCTGGTGATGTCAGCTAAAATAGACTAAAAACCTTAAATTAGATCAGAGGGACATCCCAGATGTTATTTCTATCACACCTATAAATTAACAACTATTTTTAAACCCTATGTTAAAATAAAAAATATGAATTGCCATAATTCTCTCTCTACTCACCTCATTTATGTGGTCACTTCACTTTTATTACTACACTGTCTCCCCAGTCTTGTCTCATCCACCGGGATGGGGATTCAATTCCCTGTGTTGTTCTTTAGAGCAATGAGGGCCGCACTCAATTAACGTTACTACATTAATTTTAAAGCAAATTTTTGCTTGCGGTTCAGAGCTTCAAGGAAAGACTCTGCATGGAAATTACAGTAACTTTAACAAGGCGCATCTACCTATGCAGATCAATAGATTATATACATCTACACATTCCAGGTACTCCAGTTTCCTACCACACTCCAAAAACACTAGTAGGTTAATTGTCTAACAAAAATGAACACTGGTGTTGGGGGCAGGGACTGCTTTAAATTACAAATATTCTCTGTACAGAACTGTAGAATTGGTGGTGATATATAAATGATGATTGATGAATTCTGAAATCAAACCAATGTTGTTTTTTTCTAGCCATGTCATTTTCCAAGCAAGAAATACCCCCCCATAGCTGTATTTGAGAGATTTTTTTTATTTTTTTACTATTTACATCAGAATGACCAGAATTTAAAACTAGATCTTGTCTAGTTTCAAAGAAAAAAGTTAGTCATTGTACTGTACTACATAAACAATGTAACAATACAATATTAAGGAGCGATTTAAGGATACACTTCTGTAATTAGAAAGGATTTATTTAATAATTTTATTTTAAGTTTTAATTAATACAATCCTACCTGGTTTTAATTTATTGTCAATGTGTTATGTATTTATTGGACCAATCTATACACAGCTGAGCCTGCATTAGTAAATTACTACAAGCCACTGCTGAGTCCATTGTGATGGGACAGTGCCTTGCTTACACCTCCTGCACCCTCCTTGCTGAAGAGGGAGTAGTGTGATGAAGGGGCAGCAGTGCGATGAAGGGGCAGACCTATGTTATTTGTGTTTTTATAGCAATATAGTGCTTTACTGACATTACAAACCTGACCAACTTGTATTCTAAAATACCTTAATTTGTGAGAGTGCTGTATGACACAAGGCCTACCGGAATTTGATCTGGAGAGGGGGGGGGGGGGGGTGAGGTCATGATTAATCTTTAAACTACCCCCCTCCCCCTACAAGAAAAGTCTAGAGCCACCCCTGCCCAGTAGAGTAGAACAGGCAGGGGCAGGCTGTACCGGGGCAGTGGGCCCCCGGGCTGCTCAGTCTAACGGCTGTTCAGGCCTGCCGCCCCCCCAGAGGATGCAATAGCTTATTAGCGGTGGCCGCTTCACTTGTCACGCGATGTGTCAGCGCACAGACGGCCGCATCGTGTGTCATGTGATGCGGCCGCCTGTGCGCCCCCGGGCTGAAACCTGCCAGCCCGCGCCTGAGAACAGGGCTTCAGTGCACCAAGTAACCCTTGTCACTCTGGATTGCGTTAGCAGTACAGCAGCCGAGCTCTACTTAACTCCTAGCCATGGCAATAGGTAATGTTTTATTACTAAAGTGTAAGTTCGTAGATCCCAGCTGGCTCTATACACAGAACTTCATCCATACTACACATGAATCCTGTGATTACTACTTTAAGCTCACATTAAAAACAAGTAAAACCCTATTTGTTAGGGCCTTGTCAATTGTATTCCATTGTTTGGTTATTACACTCATTTAAATTGATAGCCACTTAGATTGTTCACATCTCAATAAGTATGGCCCAGATTATTTTTTTTATTGGCGTGATTTATAATTGCGAGAGTGTATATTAAAGTGAATATATTTTCATTAGTAATAGTAACCAACTAGCAAAGCTTTAAGGTTCACAATACTCTGAGTATATTTGAAAGTACAATACTCTAATGGCATATACTTATTAATGTCCTCAGTGAGAATAATCAAGATTCCTGTACCCGTTATCCCAATATTGATAGGACCGATGAGCAACACTTGTGGATATTAAATCATTTACTTCTGTACAATATCCAAGAGTACAATATCCAAGAGGTAAATGAGGTTTATGACAAATTAAATTCTGTTTGTAATAGTGAGTGCTCCAATCAGAATCTTGTTATTTGATCTATACAGCCCATTATGTAACTGCAGGCTTCTCACAAACCTATGATCTGCAATAAATCTAGATCCCTCCATCAGACTCGCCCAATGGCAGCCTGCCCAAGGTGTAAGCTCTACCTACGTTCAACCTTCATTGACAAGTGTATGGTTTGAAGACAAAAAACCCAAAAAAAAAAAAGACAAGTTTTTTACTTATGTTACAACCCAACCCTTCATCCCAGTAGGGATGATTTGCACCCAATCTTATGGAAGGGGGACCACATCCAAACATGGCCCTTCATAAAGAAATGATACCCCACAAAAGCATAGTTTCTCTATAAAGCCCCTGTACTGTTCCTTCTAGTTATGCACCAAGCCAGGTCCTATATGAGGAAATAGGCAACCTCATAAAGATCCATCAGGACTGAGGTCCATGAAGTGAACCTAGTCCTGCCCCACCTAATAAAGACCACACATTTAAGAGTTAAAAGGTTTATTAAAAAATATAAAAATGTAACATTAAGAGCATTTATTCAGTGCAGCGAGCGCCACAGTTCAGCCAGTCTTGTCTTCAGGATACATGTTTAGCAAAATTCACCAAGAGTTCGGAGTTGAGTTGTGGCAGACAGCTGATCCGCATCTGCTGGCTCCTGGCATATTTGTCTCGGATAGACTGCAAGAGAGGAAACATGAGTCAAGTCTGTAGCCTGCCATATTCCTCATCACTGAGACTCCAACTACTGCAAAGCTTAGATACATGTAGTACATCGTGAAAAGGGGACAACTACCCATTGACATTTTACTTGCCTATAGTGTGTCGAGACAAACACCAAATACATATTAATATGTTTAAGTGGTAAAAGCAAGTGGTAACCAACAAAAAAAAAAACAAAAAAAAAAATTGCCGAGTGCAATTCAGTCTCAATTTTATAAGGTTATGCTATATTCCACCTTTGCTCTGATGAAGTCTACAATGTATACTGAGCACTCAGGAGGCAGATGGACACTCAGTAATACTGCCCGATGCTTGTTCTATAACAGCCGCTTACCACCCCTAGAGAATGGATGAAGTGAGGCAGATAACCAGCTCTCACCAGCTACAAACAAACATGACTAGTTAGAAAACTGAATTAGATCTCCATGATTAGGAATATACACAGTTTTATATATGCACCAATTTTTAACTAACAGCTCTAGATCGGGGTGTTCCATAAAGAGACTAAATTTCTATGCAAATAGTAATTCACTATATTATAAACAAGCCAGACATAGTAAGATGAGCTGTCCAGTAGTCAAGCAGAAAGCCAATTTGCCAAGGTCACTAGCAAATTAAATCCATTGTAAACAAATCTACCTTACTATAATCAAATATATCAGTCATAAAAGCATTAAATATAGGAGATAACTGAAAGGCACCCAGTTATTTTAAACACATGTTTTTATATTGTGCTGGTTTTTAATATTGCAATTTTAAAGCAAGAAGGCAGTCATTTTTTCTAATTACATAAGAAGGGAGTCCACAGTGCACCATCTTTGAACAAACTTCTGGACTCTTCTTTTTGTATTAGATTTTGCCTAGCAGTCCGTTCTTGGTTTCAACTTTAAGTACTTCCTGAAGTCCCATATGATATAATTAACCCAGCATCATTTGTTAGGAAAGAGTCATACAAGTGGAGTTGCCCTGTAACTTATCCTCCCTGTATAACATTAGATTTTAAAGCAAAGCATTGTCTAGTTTTCATGAAGTCCGTGTGATTTCTGACATCCCCCACACCATGTACAGTTTACAGAACTCTGGGCAGTTTTTTATTTTTATATCTGATATTAAATCATGAAAAGCTAGATTCATTTGCAACATTAAGCAACGGAAGTCATTGCACTAAAGTGATGCTCATTGGAAATACAAGCAATGCTAGAATTTAGTAAGAGAACAGCCTGTAGAGTACAGCTCAGCAAGGTCACCATCTTACCATAAACTTGGTGAGTCCTCGATTTACTTTCAGGACATTTTTTGCTAAGTGCTGCATGACTGGCACCAGAGAGCTTTCAGTGTAGACCATGTAGTGCTGTAGAGTTGGAGTCTAGAGAGATAAAACAAATTACACATACATAGACCTTATATACATAAACTCCCATCAGTCTGCTTCATTGCAGTCTAATTTCCCCCAACACATACTGGAAGAGACTAAACGTCAACTCAACAGCAGCCAATTAACCTACTAGTAGGTTTTTGGAGTGTGGAGGAAACCCACACAAACATAGGGAGAACATACAAACCACAGATAAGGCCATGGTTGTGAATTGAACTCATGGCTCCAGTGCTGAGAGGCAGAAGTGCCAACTACTAAGCCACTGCTGCCCAATGGTCAAAGCCCTGTAGATGTTTTCAGGATGCAGAGTTCTTCACCTAGGATCATGCGATAACAAAACAACTCACCCATTCACCATCCTCTAGGAGCTTCTGGGACAGGCAGAAGGCAGCTGCTGCTACTTGTGATGGAGGTAAATGCACCATGTCATAATCCAGCATAGCCAGTTCCATCAGATATTTAGACAATGTGTGTAGCGATGCTTCCACCTAGATAAAAACAAACATTTGTGACCAAGATACATGTTCAGATGCTACTGTATGTCAGTTTTAGGAGAACAAGTCTTCAATGAAATTAGAGTTTCCTCTGATGTCAGAAGTCATCTCTAGACACTGGTACTTTGTACACCAGAAGTCACACCTTCCCCTTACAAGATCACAAAAAGGTATTTCTTCTAGCATCAACATTAGTTAGATTTATGCAGATATTGTGAGCTTCTGTCCATTAAGTTAGATTTGAAACTGCAAAGTTTAAGATAGATATCAAGTACAAAAACTATTCCACAAGACTACCATAACAGGCATTTACGATGAATTAATCTTTTTTGTAAATAAGATTAGTTTATCTGGAGCATTCAAAGTTGACATTAAAACTTAGGATATAGACCCAAAGGTTAAATCTCAGTGGTCAGTTATTTCTGGCAGCTGGAATCTTTGAACACCATAAAATATACTAGTTAACAATCAGAAGTTGTTATAATGCCACTATACAGGTCATGCAGGGATATGGTGGGCTAGAGGGATTAGTTTTGTTTTGCAAAGCTTTTAAAATGTACTTTTGGTAGCAGTTACTGTCTTAGGAAGTCTAATTTAACATGGAGCATCATTCACGATGCCAAGCCACAATTGTTAACCATATGTAGACAAGACATCTCATGAGGCCATCTCTAAGAGTGGAGCCAATAAGCTTAGACATTTGCCAGTATGAAATAGGATTACCTAAACAACAATAAGTCTTATTGATCCAGTGGATCATATTAATCTACTCACCTCTCCAATCTTTGATGCTCTCCTCAAGAAGTGTAGGGGCAATGGCTTGCCAATGTCAAACTTCAGTACTCTGAGAATCTGCATTTCCATATTTCTGATCTGGGCCTTTGTGTAAGTGTGATCAGTCACAAATGCAAAGTCACCAATTGTTGGACAATAGATCTCTTCATATTTACATGCCACAAACATTGCAGTGACACCAGCCAACTGCAACAGCTTTTTGGGCACAGGGTTGGCCTGTAGAATGAGAAGTGACAATTTGGCATATTAAAGATTTACTTCTACTACCACAAGCTGGACTGCAGTGTATATATTTTACCAAAAACCAAGTTAAGGTAGTGGTGGGGGGTGTACAAGGTGACAAAAGAGCTGCTCCCCAAGGTTTCCTACTTTCCTGAAAACATAACAAGTCACCAATGAGGTTCACTGGCAGCAGTATTCTATAATGCAGTTCTTAGATTCACAAGGACAGTCAGGGAGCACTTCAGTCTGTGGTTCTGAAGAGTTCTTCCTGGTCCCCTATTAGAACTGGTTACATGGTCTCTTGGATAATGCATCAGAATAGCCATCCAACCTATACCTCAGATGCCCATTGGTTCAGAAGGGGAGCATACTCCCTAGTATATTAGATACTTTACAAATCAGTTGCAATGCTCACCTGCAAAAACCGATCCAGAATAGACACAGTCATGAAAATGGTCTCATGCAGCAGCCTAAACCTTATGTGGACCTGCACCAGCCAGTCAACAAGGATCGCCCTCATGTTGCCGTTGATTTCCTGCCCTTGAAGAGGGTTTGGTCTAACTGACTGTTCAGCCTGTAAGGACACATTTCAATACTAGTTATCATTAGGGCAAATTTTATCAACTAGGTCAAATTTTAATTATGGGGGATTTTAATTATCCGGACATTGATTGGAGTACTGAGACCTGCGGTACAGCTAGGGGAAATAGGTTTCTGAGCACGCTAAAAGACCATTACATGTCCCAATTAGTAGAGGAACCAACTAGGAACCGGACTATACTGGACCTAGTAATAACAAACAATGTAGACGTAATATCAAATATTCAAGTAAAGGAGCACTTGGGAAACAGTGATCATAATATGGTCTCATTTGAAATTAGTTTCCAGAAACGGTATAAGGCGGCGGTTCCCAAAATGCGCTCCGCGGCTCCCAGGGGTGCCGCAGCGCCGTCTCAGGGGGTGCCGCGCGCCAGCCATAAAAAACCAAACAGAAACACTTAACAATCCGCCAGGACCCAGCATCATCCTCTCTCACACAGCTTGTCATATCAGTGACAGACTGCGTGAGAAAGGAGGATGCTGGGTCCCGGCGCCCGGCAGATTGGTAAGTGTTTGGTTTTTTTTATGGCTGGCGCGCAGCGGAGGAGGGGGGACAGCGCGACAGAGGGCAGAGGAGGCAGCGCGAGAGAGGGCAGAGGAGGCAGCGCGAGAGAGGGCAGAGGAGGCAGCGCGAGAGAGGGCAGAGGAGGCAGCGCGAGAGAGGGCAGAGGAGGCAGCGCGAGAGAGGGCAGAGGAGGCAGCGCGAGAGAGGGCAGAGGAGGCAGCGCGAGAGAGGGCAGAGGAGGCAGCGCGAGAGAGGGCAGAGTGTCTGGATGCAGAGGGGGCATTTTTGCATACAACTAAATAAGCATTTCTGTCCTGACCTAAATACTTATTACAATTTTTTGACCCAACTACTTCTAAAACGTGACTGCTCGGTAATTATTTTGGAGGGGTGCCTTAAAAAATTATGGAGACTCTAAGGGTGCCGCGAACTGCAAAAGTTTGGGAACCACTGGTATAAGGGATCAACTAGGACTTTATAGACTCCTTTAGCATATTAAAATTTGCATTTCTAAAGTTTAAAGAGCATAGACTAGGACAAAGCCTTTGAAGGAGAAAATACGGAAGAAATGTGGGCTGTCTTTAAAATGTTGTTGGAAACATACACGTATAAGTTCATTCCTATGGGAAATAAATGTAAAAGAATTAAGTCGAAACCAATGTGGCTAAATAAAAAGGTAAGGGAAGAAATGCAAAGAAAGAAGCGTGCATTTAAATTGTTTAAGTCTGAAGGGTCAGAGGAGTCCTTCCGTAGGTACAAGGAATGTAATAAAACATGCAAAAAGGAAATTAGATTGGCTAAATTAGAAAATGAAAGGCACGTTGCAAAAGAAAGACAAACCCCAAAAAGTTTAAGTATATAAATGGCAAAAGGATTAAAAAAGATAATATAGGACCCCTAAGAAGTGAGATGGGTGAATTGATAAATGATACTAAGGAAAAAGCAGAGGTATTAAACACGTTCTTTTCTTCAGTATTTACCAGAGAGGAACAAATGGCAGGAGTAATACATAAAAATGGAAACGAAACCATGCCATTAATTAATACTTGGTTGTCAGAGGAAGAAGCCCAAAGGCAACTGAAGAATATTAAGATAAATAAAGCTCTAGGTCCAGATGGCATACACCCAAGGGTCCTTATGGAATTAAACTCGAAAATAGCTAGACCGCTATTCTTAATTTTCAGAGATTCAATCTCATCAGGCTCAGTAATAAGGGATTGGCAAATAGCAGATGTGGTGCTGTTTAAAAAGGGGACGAGATCACAACCAGAGAATTATAGACCTGTAAGCCTGACATCAATAGTGGGGAAACTACTGGAAGGTATTTTAAGGGACAGTATTCAGGATTACTTGGTACACAATAAAATTATTAGTGGGAATCAACATGGATGTGAGGGATAGGTCATGTCAAACTAATCTAATTAGTTTCTACGAGGAAGTTAGTGGGAACTTAGACCAGGGCAGGACAGTAGATGTGGTCTACTTAGATTTTGCAAAGGCCTTTGATACAGTACCACACAAGAGGTTGGTTTACAAAATAAGGGAACTGGGTCTAGGAATCAAAATTTGTACTTGGATCAAAAACTGGTTAGAGAATAGGGAACAGAGAGTTGTGATAAATGGAACATTTTCTAATTGGTCAAAAGTCTTAAGTGGAGTACCTCAAGGTTCCGTGCTGGGGCCACTCCTTTTTAATATATTTATTAATGACCTTGGTGATGGTTTAAAGAGTAAAGTTTCTATTTTTGCAGATGACACTAAACTCTGTAAGGTAATAAAATCAGAGCAAGATGTAGCTTCTCTACAGAGGGACTTAAATAAACTGGAGGATTGGGCAGCCAAATGGAATGAGGTTTAACACAAATAAATGTAAGGTTATGCATTCAGGGATCAAAAACAAGAACGCAATCTATAAATTAAATGGAATTAATTTACGAGAAGCTATATTGGAAAAGTATTTGGGAGCGCTTGTAGACAGTAGACTTAGCAATAGTGCTCAATGTCAAGCAGCAGCTGCAAGGGCAAACAAAGTATTGGCATACATAAAAAGGGCATAGATGCAAGGGAAGACAGTGTAATTTTGCCACTGTATAAACCGTTGGTAAGACCTCATCTTGAATATGCAGTACAGTTCTGGGCACCACTCTATAAAAGAGAAAATTTGGAACTAGAAAGGGTTCAGAGAAGGGTGACAAAATTGATAAAGGGTATGGAGTCATTAAGTTATGAGGAAAGGTTAGCCAGTTTTGGCAGGTTTACTTTAGAAAAGAGGCGTCTAAGGGGAGATATGATTACTATGTACAAATACATTAGGGGTCAATACAGAGAGCTTTCATGGGAACTTTTTACCCCAAGGACCATACACAGGACACATGGTCATCCCCTAAGGTTAGAGGAGAGGAAATTTCACAACCAGCAAAGGAAGGGGTTCTTTACAGTAAGGGCAGTCAAGATATGGAATTCATTGCCAGGGAAGGTTGTGATGGCAGATTCAATAGATATGTGAAAGTGTTAGACAAATTTTTAGCGGAAAGGTGTATCCAGGGATGTGACTGTTAATTTAAAATGAAGGATAGTAGTGGATATAGGATAAAAATAGAACTGCAATATTGAGTCTGGGGGGATTTTCACAATTGAAACAGATTGGCGGTTGCTTACTCTGGATTAATTTCAAATATAAGTGCAGGATCGCAGGAGATCCAAAATAGGTTAACCTTGATGGACTGGTGTCTTTTTTTCAACCTCATCAACCATGTTACCATCATTGGTCTCCTCAGAACCCATGTTCTATGCAGCTATCAATTGAGGCAAACGGTTTCTAAGAATGACTAACCTAACCCTACCACCCATGTCATCCTCACCCCTTTTTAAATTGCAAGGTCTCAAACCAGGATCTGTCTGCTGGCTCCCAAGTTTTCCCATTTTACCCATCAAGTTTTGCCCAGAATGCAAACTTATTCCTAAAACAGAGGACTAAAAGAACAATTCACTTGGGCCTGTCCACTAGAGGCTGCTGTAGGTGCTTCTACAGGGACTACACAACATCACCACTAACTGGATGTGGTTGTAGGTTTTAAACACGACCCTATAAATCATATACAAGGACAGAACAGTACATTGTGTGCGCACAGGATGATACTTGGATTGAGGATTTAGCTACAAGCTGCTGGAGGATTCGCAAGAACATTAATATTTCAGACCCAGCGCCATTTTATGTGTAATAGTAACCTGTATGTTGACTTGTTGGCAAGTTGAGGGGCTGGATTTAGTTACTTATTAAGTGGAACCATATTGGAGTTTCAATGATATAATTAGTCTCTTAATTGCTAAAAGCAAGTCAGACAGGTTGCCATTATACATGAAAGCACTGGGTCTGAATTTATATTCTTGCATATACAAGGACAAGCAGGTGTATGAAGACTTCCAGGGGCACAAATTATACTGGAAGTTGGGATAGTTCACTGCCCACCACACTTTATCTGTTCTATCTACTATATAAATGCCACCTGCTGGGCAGAGTTATACACTGACCTATATATTTCTTGAAGGAGGAGAAGTGACAGTTGGGAGTGGTTGGTGGTTGCCGGGGGTGACAGTGGGGAGTTTTTAACACCTTAAGTAGCTTGATGAAGGATGTGGCGATGAAGATGAAGGATGAGGTGATGAAGAAAAATTATGAGGTGGTGACATGTGGACAAAACCACGTTAAAAAAGGGCGCTTGCGTCTGGAAGTAACGCTCTTCCCCTGAGGAGGCCTGGGCTAGGCCCAAATGCATGACAAGAACCTTTTTAACACCTTAAGTAGCTTGATTTGACTAGAATGCATGAGTATCATGCACGGGTTAACTTGTGTATTAATACTTTCATATTGTACATTTTGGTGCAATCAGGTTTTCAATACCAAAAAGATTTACCCTATAAATGAGGAATAAGGATTGTGACCAGTTTATGCAGCATATCAGAAATAAAACAGATCAGCACCCACCTCAAGTTCCATCAGGTAGCAGTAGATATCCTTCACGTAATCACTGCACAGCATGGGGTTGTCTGCATCATCTTCATCCACATCCTTCACATGGAGCAACGCATTGGAGAAAGCCTGGCTCTGCTCTTCCATTGGCGAGGCACCAGATGTATCCATGGGGCTTAGAGAGATTAGCTAATAAACACATGATGCAGGGTCAGGCATTATTATAGTAACTCTGCAGCATGTACCACAGTGCTGAGTCAGTTCCAAAACAACCACATCTGTTCTTGAATAATAAGACAGTCCAGTGTAAATCGAAGCAGCTCAGTTTCATAGAGTGCCATAAACTAGAACAGTGACATATCCATTATAGTGGCACATTCAGAATGTTATTTAAGTTTTATAGCAAGTTTACTTTATCAGCAATTTTAGTACTTCAAAGCCATGTTATAGATATAGGCCTTTGCTGTTCTCCATTGCCACCCAGCCTTGTCTCCAATATGGTCTGTATTCCCCTATGATGTGCACTCCTAATGCCTGATCCATGCCATTGTCTGTCCAGCAGCCTCATCATTACCCATGTCTCCCATATCTGTCCCTTGCTTGGCTCTACCAAGTTTATACTATGCCAGCATTCAGCAGGTATAGCCAAACATAACAGGGATGGCACTCCTGGACCCCCACAAGATTTTCAATTTGCATATCCCTATACCCATGTGAGTGCTTGACAGGGCCTATAGTCAATAGGTAGCTCACATATTGCTCTGACTAGTGATGCCAATAGGTTGCAATGCACAGTGTCCCAGCAGTATCTTATGCTTAAGATTAACTAGCTTCACATATCAGTCATATTTCACAAATTAGTTCTGAGAAGCTCCAGACAATTAAAGTTAAATGAGGCATTGAGAAAGGCTATATATTGTTCAACTTGCATTTTATGTTTAGCTGGTCATCATTCCAGCCAAATCTTTCCTCAATCACATCTAAATTGTTGAATTTACACCAGATAACTGATAAAGATAATGAATAGTGGGAGTGAAACGCACACTATAAAAGTTAGCCGACCATGCTAACAGAAGCCCCACATTGTCTAAAGCTGCAGTTGGACCTTCTCATCCCTTACATAAATCAGATCCTTTGTACAGGAGTATCATTTTAATAACTATTACAACTAAGGTGGAAATCTAGAGCACAGAACTCTGCAGCAAGAAGACCGTTCTGCCACAAACCAGCCGCATCAAGGTAAGCCCACCTACAGACTTCAACTCCAGCAATACCTGAAATCAAAGCCCAACACAATATCCATAGATCTCACCTTTTCGTCCTCCTCTGGCACATCATTAAGGACATGAGCTGGTTTGGCAGTTTTTTCCACAACATTGTTTCTTACAACTTTAGCTTCCTGCAAGAATATTGATAATCATTCGTTGTAGGAGAATTCCTAAGTTTTAGAAACAGAATTATTTCAACTCCAAAAGCAGCAAGTACCCCCAGATTATGGGCCAGTCACCCACACTACATATTTTTGGGAGTAGCCTCTGACTTCAGTACTTTTAAGAATTTTAATTGCGACTTTCTGGAATGCAGCAGATTCAAGTTTTAGGATCCTGACAAGTGTCAAGCCAGCAACCTAGTTTGCATATTTGAATTAGTGTGGTTTACAGAACAGCATTGAAGCTCCTAATACAATAACCTGTGCACTTAATCAAGTTTGTTTTGTCCTAGGCCTGATAATTTAAGAGGAGAGATTTTGAGAAATTCCCTGAACAACAATGTTCATAGTCCAGCATGTTCTTTACCTTTTTTAGAGCAGCTTTGCTTCTCACCATGCAGTTCCCAATGTCACCCAGTGCATTTCGTTGCCGTTGTCTGGTCCCAGCTACCTTCTTTCCAGCAACAGCAGCCTCCACTCTGTTGTCTGCATTGATGCGCATACTCTGCACAGAGCAAGAAATAATCAGACTAACTGTTCAGGAATGTGACAAGCAATCGGGAAAACTCAGGATCCCTGTTCTGGTTAGCAGTGTGATGAGTAAATCAATCAAGATAAGGGGGAAAATTAAAGACAGATGTAACTTAAAGGCTTGGTAGATCAGAGCTTCTCCATAACATCCCAATCAAGTGTAGAAATTGCTTTTTTTTTCCCCCTTTAAAAAAGAAGGACTTGAGTTTGCATCCCATTTGTTATTTAACAAGTGCCTCATCTTATTCCCCTATGGAGTGGTATAGGATAGCACAGTGGCCTAGTGGTTAGCACTTCTGCCTCACAGCACTGGGGTCATGAGTTCGATTCCCAACCATGGCCTTATCTGTGTGGAGTTTTTATGTTCTCCCTGTATTTGCGTGGGTTTCCTTCATTTGCTCTAGTTTCCTCCCACACTCCAAAAAAAACATACTGAGGTTAATTGGTTGCTATCAAAAATTGACCCTAGTCTCTGTCTGTCTCCCCCTCTGTCTGTGTGCAAGTGTGTCTATATTAGGGAATTTAGACTGTAAGCTCCAATGGAGCAGGGACTGATGTGAATGAGTTCTCTGTACAGCGCTGCAGAATTAGTGGCGCTATATAAATAAATGACGATATGCAAAACTCCATTTCTTTCAATACTATAAGAGAGCTTAACTTGACATTTTGCAAGACAGCTGACTGCAGGTTATTGCTTAGCACTAGTCAATTGTAATACCCTCCAAAAACAGGGAGAAGAAAAATAAATTCTTTCCTACAAATAAGATTTTATGGTCTCCCCTTTATATAAATAAGGTGTCGCAATATTTATAGCAGTTACATTTAAAAAAGTCTTTTCCACTAAAAGAAAGCACCGACATAACTGCAGCACGAATACCATTATAGTTCCTGCAGCAACAGTTTAAGCACACAAATATCTCCATTATAAATACAAGACACCAATATCTAGGGCTAGAAACATACTCGAGACAAAAGCAGTAGAACAGGTACAATATCGACCACTCGAACTAGTTTATTTATTCTACCATTCTTTCCAGTAAAGCATCACCGGTACCTTCATGGTATCAGTTTAGGTTTTACACCAGTAACAGTTAATCAGTACCATAACAAGCTTAGTGAACACTGTACTGTAATTAGGCTCTCAAGTCACCCAGCCCGACCAACGGCATAATAACAACGCCCAAATCACGGGTGTAAATCTCACCCTGGTCATAACAGCAGCCATCGCTATTTCCTCTCAATAAATCTCTCTGCTCCGCACAGCTGATGACTGACACTGACACTGATGTTTAAATCCCCGGCACTGCACGACGATTGGCTGCCGGCAGACACCAATAAACAGCTGATTCATGTTCAAATATATGCAATTAGCCCTTAATTGTGTCTAACATGAAAATCAGTGATTTTTCGAGTCACATTGTCGGCAAGATTGTATTTAAATGTCCATTATCATGTATTGTAATGTGATTTTAATTTGTATTTTTAATTTATTTATGCCAGGTTTCACTATTGACTGATTCCCTGAGTGTGATTATAATAGCTGTCCTTCAACCCATGCACACACACCTTTGTAACACATCCGACTTCACAAGTCAGAGACGTTTGTTACATTTACACATTCACGTCTCTCATACATACACCTATGTAACTCCTGCACCTTCATATCTTACACACCTAACACCTTCACAACCACACATTTTTACATAACAACACATACACTTTAACAAGCACATTACACACGTACAATCATGGCTTCAATATTTTTTTGTCTTTATCATATAGTCCAGCATTATATAGTATAATGCTGAAGCTTATAATATAATTTATATTATAAGCTTCACTTATCATATGCCTACCTCAGGGATGCAGGATCCTGCCCATGAGACATATAGACATACACACATACTCATTTTTAATGATGGATACTATTGAGGCTATAACACAATTATTGAGCTATAATCCTAGAGATTGCATAGTCTAGATTGTATTACTGGACATTACTATAGCTATAATATAATACTCGTTATTTTTGCGCTATAATACAATACCAGACTTTAATTAGGGTATATTAGAATGCAAGATACTGGACTGTATAAATTCCAAAACAAATTTACACCAGATATAAAAATTGTCAATTAAAAAAAAAATGCACTATCATGGACATGCTTCTATGTGAGACAAAGCTCACGGGGTAAAGTTATCAAGCTGTGGGTTTGAAAAAGCCGCAGATTCTAGTTATCGTTTATTTAGTATATTCTACAAAATGACAGCTAGAATCTGATTGATTCATTTACCCCCATGTATCCAACTTGGTGGCTGATCCTGACAGCTAGTATGTGAAGATGAATTGCTCTGTAGAGATTATAGAGCAGACCTGGCCAACCTGTGGCTCTCCAGCTGTTGTGAAGCTACAAGTCCAAGGATGCCCTGCCAGCGATCAGCTGGCTATCTACTGGCAAAGCATGCTGGGACTTGTAGTTTCACAACACCTTGAGAGCCACAGGTTGGCCAGGCTTGTTATAGAGGCTCTTCAAAGTAGGATATGAGGGCTCATGTAGAGTTGTATGTATTGTACATCTGTTTATGTAAAATATGCATTTCTGTACTGTACATGTGCACCAAATAAACATACGTGTTTGTCCGTATGCAGGTTTTGTCGTATCTTACACTTACTACGCTTTACAACTGGAGAGGCGGAACGGGAGTAATGTGACTATTTAGTACCAACACTGTCAAACCACATCTCTGCACTGTCCCTGCACTTTCTCTGTACCATTGTATACACTTCTTACTTCTGACGTCAGATGCCACCGATGTACGTGTCTGTTCAGCTATCACAGTGTGTGTGGCCAGCATAAGGTGTTTGGCTGTGACTAATATCCCAAAGTCATATGTCTAGTTCTTCTAAGAGGGGCAGCTTCAGAGTTTCCTATGATTAATGGCAAAGAACCTGTGCCTGGGCCTGTCTGCCTTGGGGTCTGGGCCTGTCTACGTTGTTCACCTAGAAGCAGATGGATGTGTAATACCCTAGAACTGTAGTATCACTTAATAACATTGTTAGTACCATGTGACATAATACACATGCGCTGTATGGTCTCAGCCAGAACTACAATTGAGAGCTACAACTCCCAGTATGCATTGAGGGAGGAGAGGAGGAAGGAGATGGCATGACAGTTATACCCCATTCACATTGCCTCAGAAACCCGGGTTATTGCCGTTTCATGCCCAGACGACCCAGGTCGAGGCTCAGTGTCAATGGGGTCAGGTGTAATTCCTGGGTCATCATAAGACCCGGGTGTTTTGGAGGGTTATTCCTAGGTCCGACCTGGGTAGCCTCCTGTGTGAACGGCGAGAACTGGGTTTTTCACTATTGTAAAGTTAAAAAAAATGTAAAAAAAAATCACAAGAGGAGCCAATCAAAGCTCCTCTTGTGATGTTACCAGAGAGACCCGTGTTCAGTGTGAACACGGTCTACCCGGGTATTTGCCGGGATGTCCTGCACTGTCACCCGGCAATATCCCGGTTCATAAAACCGGGATATTGCCAGGGCGGCAGTTTGAAAGTGGAATTAGTAATATGCAGAGCTCAGTGTGGGCAGTTGATAAGAGGAAGTTGGTAAATGTGGTTGGAGAGTGAAGTGCTGGAAGGAGGCGTCAGTGAGTAGAGTGTGAATGAATGGTAAAGATAAGAGTAACAAGGTATTAATAAAAGTTATAGAGCCAGAGCAGCAACAAGAGTTACACAGTAAAGAACAACTACAAGAACAGAAGAGAGCAGAGTAGAAACTAAGAATTATTATTGGACTGAGTCTTTAACTATATATATATATATATATATATATATATATATATATATATATATATATACATACACATACATATATACTAGTGTTCATTGTCACCGTGACAGAAAGAGAACTGAAGCTGAAGTGAAATCCAGAGTATCTAGCAATAGAGAGATCAGTGTTTCCACTTCCAGAAAGGACAGACAGATAGGTAACCGCTACAAGTATTACACCTCAGACACATATGTTACCTTTATATCTGTTTAGTACTACTCTCCTATTATTGAGTAACTTTGTGTTATATGGAATAAATGCAAGAGACCTATCATTCAAGCACTATGAGACATTAAACACATTAAAAGACTGAAAGTGTTATAAAGACATACTGATAAGGTGTCCTGATACGTACATCAAGTGCACCAACTAGAGAACATTGCATTGATAATAGTTTAAGTAATGAATATAAATATTGAGTCTGTGTAAGAGAGATGTGTCTGGGAGTCATCAGTTGGTCTTTGAGTGGAGTATTTCATTAGTGTCACTATCGGGGTAACAGCTGTAAAGCATTACAAAAAGTGTAAATATTGATATAGTATATGGTTTTAAATACAGAGAATCGTACAATTACTTAGGTAAATACGATTGTTTAAATTATAGACATTTAGGGCTAGATTTACTAAGCTGCAGGTTTGAAAAAGTGGGGATGTTGCCTATAGCAACCAATCAGATTCTAGCTTTCATTTTGTAGAAGGTACTAAATAAATGACAGCTAGAATCTGATTGGTTGCTATAGGCAACATCACCACTTTTTCAAACCCGCAGCTTAGTAAATCTAGCCCTTATTGTCTTCAATTTATTGAGAATACTGTAATCAGTTAGAGGAAAGATAATGTATAACAGTAGTAGTATTAGCTTAGTGAATCAAACGTTTCTTAAAAAAATAAATCAAAAGTTTTTTCCAAATAATTTAACTGAATGTTGAATTGTCCAAAATTCCCCGTCTGTTGTGGCATCATATTGTTTGTGTGTCTGGTGGCGTCTCTGCCTCTTTGCCTTGTGTTGATGCAGAGTCCAGGGCCACGAAGGGACTAGCAAGGTCTACAGACACTGGCCTCGGTGGCACACCTCAGGTAATACAAATATCCATAACATTATTACAGAACATCTCTCGCAACACCTGTGAGCCTTAAAGATAAAAGCTGGGTACACACTACACTGTTTTCGTCCAATAATCGGCTCAAACAGCCGACATACGACCGCTCGTTCAAAAGTCGGGTCAGTGTGTACAGTGACACGATGGTCGAAAGTCTGCCCAAATGGACGATTGTCGCCTCATTTGGTTGGTCGTACCGTTTAATATTTTCATTCCAATCTCGTTTCCGCTGTGTAGTGTGTATAAACTTCCGACAGATCCACGACAATTCTCCGATACTTCCTCAACCTGGGGGCGTGTGTATGTTAATTTTCATGTCAATCCCAGTCCCACGTGGTGCGGAATCCGCACATCAATGTGTTTTGTATCGATGTATATTGCACCTGTCTGGCTGCAGACCATTACACTTGTGCAAAGCACGTGTGTTATTACCCTTTGCGTCTATGTCGGCAATGTGTTTATATTTACTCTTTATACACTTATACCTTTATAACCTATTAATGCTATATTAACCTTTATTAACTTATAATTGTGAATTACCCAGAATAAACCACACAGTGTTCAAGCAACATTTTTATTGCAAGAAAAAGGTACAAAAATGTTAACACACACAGCTATCAGAAAGATCCGCATGAGAAGTGAGCGCGCCCATGCCAATCAGAGAGCTGAATACTGCAGAGTATTATTTTTAAGGTATTTTTAAAGGTGCTACTGGTTTGTGGCAGAACAGGTCTTGATGCCGTTTCTATTCCCTTTGATTTCTTTATCTACGAAACAAGGAAATAAAAAATGTTTATCATTTAACTTCTATATCTGTAATTTATATTCTACGACATAAATACTCTCATTTTCTCACCTTTCACACTGCTCGAGATCAGTTTACATTTATATTTTGGTCCCTGTGGCGAAATCGCAATAATAGCGGGCTTAACCTCCGAGCATTCTGGAAAACAGGCGCCATTTTGGTTATTATAACGGTACAGGTATGTGCCCAAATCATTTACATGTCTACACATGTTCACTGAAATACCTTTGTGTAGAACTTCTTTAGTATATTTTTCTTGTTCAATTTCTCCTTGTTTGCTAACATTAGTGGTATCAGTGGTATATAAACAGGCCTTCTCACCGTTAAATCTTCGTTCTGACATAAAAAATGAGGTTATAAATTAGAATTTTACATTGCTTTATGTGACACTACATCTGCTACTGACCTTTTTAATGTCGTTGTCGTCCTGGTCCAGTACTTTGACCATCATCTCCACCTCTCTTGGGCTCATTGGATTTGCTCTTTGCTCTTCTTGAGTATCTCCATCCCCCACGTTAACTTTTCCAACATTTTTTGGCCCTTCCAGCACCATCTCTGACTCTATCTCCGTCTCCATAGCTGCAACCCCCACTGACACCTTCTCCTCACCCGCAACCCCCACTGACACCTTCTCCTCACCTGCAACCTCCACTGACATCTTCGCCTCACCCGCAACCCCCACTGTCACTTTCTCACTCGCCATCTTCTGACGCTCCTCTGCGCCAAACAGGTTCCTCTGTCATTTTATACACTCAGACATGGGCGTTTGTTTCTGCTGTGGACCAGTCAGCGATGATGCACGCCGAGAATGGAGCATTCCATTACATACGAAGAGGTTTTTATTATTATGGAATATTCATTGCATTCCACTTTAGCAGTTAAATGTTTTTCTAAATTTAATGTATATTACTAAACTTCTATTTCATAGAAATTAAGGGAGTTAACTATAGCTAAAGCTCTGCCCCTTTATGCTAATGTCTTTGGTATCTCGTAACATTTCCCCGCAAATGTCACTGCAGTGTGTACGGAATTTAAATCATTGTTCACGACAACATGGCTGTAAAAAATCGCTAAAGGGACGTTCGCTCTGCCCTTTCTCGTCCTAAACAAGGCTAGTGTGTATGCAGTCCATGGACCGAGCGATCGGACCATCGATCGCATGTAAAATTGCTCGGCATAAAAAGTTGGTCGAAATTTCTGTAGTGTGTACCCAGCTTTTCGCAGAGTAAATAATAATTGTAACTACCAGGGTGTTGCAGATGGGAGCAGATGGATGATTGACTCAGTTGCTAAATGGAAAGAGGGGCTGCACAGAATGAAGTTGGGGGAAGCCAGGTAACTGCTTCTGGACATGCGATGGAGCCCACACATGAATCACAAGACAGTCATGACTCACTCATGGAATCATGAGGTAGACAGGGGTCACTACACTACATGATGACATCATTGAGGAGTAGCCTATGTGGCCTGTGTACATGGGGAACCCTCAGCAGCCTGTGCAACTATTAATCTTCACAACATCAGGTAAGAGAAACCACTGAGTTAACCACCCAGCTGTAACTCAGTCTCTCCCACCTCAGATCTTCTGTGTTGAAGTCGTCAACCAGGTATGAAAACACTTACGCAAATGTAATGTAGATGCAGCAAATGAAGTGATACATGGGCACAACCAATTATTATTTATTTATAAGGCGCCACAGGTTCTGTAGCGCTGGATACAGCAGCAAGTAACAAATAGATAAGGTAATACACATAAATAGCACAGATGAGTGTGAGTATTGCTATGGGGACTCCCACAGAGTGCAGCAAAACACACCTACAAGGGAGTCAGACAGCGGACAGACATGGGACAATAGGTAGAGAGACCAATGTGCAAGAGCTTATATTCTAGAGCAGTAGATCCTAAACTATCTCAGTTTGAAGCAGCCCTAGGATCTCAATAATTTTTTCCAAGGCACCCCTAAGCTAAAAATATTTACCAAGTAGTCCCCGGCCTTACTTACCACTGGCCCTGCCCGCGGCAGTCCTGTGAGATCGCCATAGGAGCCATGGCACACAGTTTGGGTACCACTGTTCTAGAGGGAGGGGTGGTGAGAGACCGTAAGACCAACTGGTTTTGAGTGAGTAGCTGGGGTGAAGGTTGGGAGAGAGTCGAGTGAGACAGGGTAGGGAGTTCTAAAGATGGGGGGGGGGGGAAACACAGCAGCAGTCTTGGAGGCGAGCATGGGAGTAGGTAATGAGAGGTGAATTGATGCTGAGGTGAAGCGGAGGGGTCAGGTAGGTATGTACCTCGAGACAAGGTCAGAGATGTAAGGGAGAGAAGTGTCAGTAAGTCCTTTGTAAGTGAGGAGCTTGAACTGAATTCTGAAACGGATAGGAATGAAAGGATTTACGCAGAGGTGTAGCGGATGAGGTGCGGCAGGAGAGGAAGATGAGACTAGCCAAAGCATTCTGTATGGATTGAAGGTTATAAATGTGAGAGTCGGGAAGGCCAGTGAGAAAAGGTTGCAATAGTAGAGACAAAAAAAAAGATAAAAAAAAAATAAATGAATGGACCAGAATTTTGGTGTTTGAGTGAGGAAGGAACAGATTTTTGTGATGTTACGGAGAAGGAAGCTGCAGGATTTGATGAGAGACTAGATTGAGGGCTGAGTCAAGGGTGACTCCAAGTCAGCAGGCTTGGGTGACAGGAGAAAGTGATGGGATTTGAAGATGTTGCGTTTCAGGAAGCGCAGGAGAGGTGTTCGGGGAGGAAAGATAAATTTGCGTGTCATCAACATAGAGGTGGTATTGGAGGCCAAATATGTGAATAAGTTCACAGAGAGGCAGGGCCTGATCAACCAATAGGCTGACCAGGCTGCAGCCTGGGGCGCTGGGTCCCGGGGGGGCACAGCACTGTGGGTATTTTTTTTTTTTTTTTTAAAATAAATTTTTTGAAAATTTTTTTTATTTTTTTTCCATTCATTTTTTTTCGGGGTGGGGGAGGGGGGGGGGTCGCTGCTCGGGGGTTGAGGGCTTGACGATCAAAAGCATTGGTGGTCAGTGGTTAGCAACACACAGCCAATCGCCAGGCTGCCTGTTGCTGTGCAGCAGACAGGAAGCAGGACGTCTTCACTTCCTATCTGCTGATCTGAGGAGAGAAGCGACGCTGGCACAACTACAGGTAAGTGAAGGGGGGAACTGCCCTGCATATCTATAGGGAGGGGGGGGGAAACTGCCCTGCATATCTATAGGGAGGGGGGGGAACTGCCCTGCATATCTATAGGGAGGGGGGGGGGGGGAACTTCCCTGCATATCTATAGGGAGGGGGGGAACTGCCCTGCATATCTAAAGGGAGGGGGGGGAAGTGGGAACTGCCCTGCATATCTATAGGGGGGGGGGGAACTGCCCTGCATCTCTATAGGGGGGGGGGGGAACTGCCCTGCATATCAATAGGGAGGGGGAGAACTGCCCTGCATATCTATAGGGAGGAAGAGGGGGGACTGTCATGCATATGTATAGGGAGGGAGAGGGGGACTGTCATACAAATCTATAGGGTGGGAGGGGGGGCTGCCATGAAAATCTATAGGGAGGTAGAGAGGTTGATATGTATGAAGGAGGGCAGAGGAGGGGGGCTGATATATGTGACTGGGGGAGTTTTGATGTGACGGGGGGGGGGGGGGTAGCTAGCTAGCAGAGTGGAGGTAAGGAAAATAGCTGCAAGGGGGATGGATGCAGGGTGGGAGGTAAAGAAAATGGCTGCAGCAGGGGTTAAGGAAAATGGCTGTGGGGGGGTTGTGGTTAAGGAAAATGGCTGCAGGGGGTATTTAAAAAATAGAGCAGCTTTGGGGGGCAGAAACTCATGATTGTGTGGTGGTCACATGGGTGGTCTCAGCAATCACTAGAATACGAAATATTAGTGAGATGGGGCTGGTAGAGGCTTGTATTTGACAACAAATATTCAGATATTGCTTATATATGCCTGTCCAATGGGGTACTTTTAGCTGGCCATAATGGAGTGTTTTGTTTTAACTAAACGGCCTAATCATTCAGGGTTTGCATTATAATACATTTTTGCATTTTCAAAACAGGACGCCAACTTTCCAGAAGCCGGCGAGAGGATAACAAAGTTGCAAGAGAGAAGAGCAAGAACAGGTAAGAGACAATGGCACAATCTGTCTAAATTTGAATGCTGGAGAATACACCTGAACATTCATATTCAGGAGTGTTCCTATACACCTATATATTCGGGGGAGGGGGGGGGCGCTGCGGCCGTATTAGCCTAGGGCGGCCAGAACCCTTAATCAGGCCCTGCAGAGAGGTGATGTAGAGCAGAGGATCAAGGACAGATCCTTGTGGGGCTCCAATAGTAAGAGGAAAGTGGGGGGAGGGGGGGCACGCGAGTCAGAAGAAGTCACACTTAAAGAGTGGCCAGAGCGGTAGGAGGCAAACCAGGAGACAGCTGTTTCACAAACACCTAGGGAGTCAAGAGTGGTCTGGAGACGAGAATGATCAACGGTATCAAAAGTAACAGAAATCGAGGAGTACGAGAAAGAAGTGGCCATTGGAATTAACTGAAAGTTAGTCGTTTGTCACTTTAGTGAGGTCAGTTTCAGTGGAGGGAATGGAATGGAACAGAAGTCAGACTAGAGAGAGTGAAACAAGCATACCTCCAAGAAACCCAGGATTTGAATCGGCTGCATCCGCGTTGGGACGTCCTTGCCAATGAAACTCATTTAGATAAAAACATCTATAAAATGTGTTTTACAGTCTATGTACACAATTCATAAAACACTAAAGCATAAATCAGTTCTGTACATTGTATTATTGGAGCATAAATCCCTTTAACATCCTAACCAGTATCAGGCTTTTTGGGTGATGGCAGGTTCTTTTTTTCCCTCAAGAGCTGAAACTTGGTGCCATCACTCTTACTTCATTTACCCCTAATGCTTATATTATATACTATCTAGTCTGTTAGTACCCAGTTCAGCAGCAGCACTCGCCACATAGTTGGTTTTTTCTACAAATCATTCTTTAAAAAAATAAAAATAATAAAAAGGTCTTCTTGTGCCAGACCCACTTTAATCGTCCCAAGTACTATCTGGAGAAATACAATTACTTAGGGTGAGGACCACATTGTCAGTTTTCAATTTGTAGTAATAATGGAATTTCAGTCAATTGTTAGATGCCTTAGGAAAAAAGACAGGGTTTTATTATATCTGTATCAACTAATACGAACTCTATTGTATCATTTTCACAGATATCCTGCTGCTGTCTTCAATAAGATTCCACATATACACACACACTCCACCATTCTTAAGCTTTCCTCTGTTCTAAACATTCTCTTCCAAATTCACCGGCCATGACATCCATGTCTCAGTTATGCGCATTGTATCATAATTATCTTCTAACAGCATTAATTCTAGTTCACCTCTTTGGAAGACTCCTTGCATTTCCTGCCACACATCTGATAATTCTACAGCCTCATAGTTTTACACACTTCCTTATTGCCTCTTCTCACCAACTCCCATTGCCCTCGTCTAATCCCAGTTTATATTGCTCACTGCTTCTATGGTCACCCCCCAAATCCCTAGTTTAAAATCAATCCCACCCATCTCCACAGAATAGTTCTTTGAAAGCATGTCTTTTACATATTAATCCATCTCTAACTTTACCTTTGGTGCTGATCCCAATAATCTATCGGCCTGCTCCACAATATGCAGAAACTGAGTGCCCTACCAGTCAGAACAAACTGTTCAGCATTTACAGTCCTGGTGACAACTTACCATGTCTGTCCTCCTAATAATAAGAGTCTGCAGTCAGAACATGACCTGCCTCCACAACACCCTCATTTTGACAGGATTAGTCATTTTTGTGGCTGCCATTAGTAGTCTTCTGCTACAGAAATTCTACTCATAACAGCCTCAGCATCTGGTAATTGGGCATATTTATTGGAGCGCAAGAGATCCGGAATAACCTTCCAGACACTTTTCCTCTCTATTTCTTCTGTAACCCAGCTACCTACTTTAGGATCCTGGTTTTCTATGTCTCCACCCCCTTCTGCAATAGATCCAACCAGTACCTGCTATGTGAGCAACAATCTTCTATCTATGTGATTATTGGACCTCAGTGCTGTCACTTCAGATAAAATATCAGGACTTGTGTGACACACACATGTGGTCCCTAATAAAGATCTAGCACTGAGCAACCACCCATGTTTATTTGCATTCTCAGGGATTACCAGAAATGCTTTAACCAGCGTTGTGCTATATTTTGCCCATACACTCTAATGGCACTTTCGTTACACTGAAATACCAAGAAAATTACTGGATCAGTGACATGAATGGAGCTCCCCAGCACAATTGAGTTGATTTTTCCATATGATTGATATACGATCAGATACCCATGATTCAGTGGCAGGTATCACATCGTAGCTAGCATGGGAGACTGCTTTGATTGACTGCGACTCAGCCAATCTGTAGGAGGACACCGAGTAGAATGGTTTGCACCATCCTGTGTAGTACCTCCTCCCCCCTTCCTCAATTCATCAGTGGAAGTGGATTACAAGAAATGCCGTTTAGTTGGAGAGGATCCCATCGGCATAGAATCATCATTTCACCAGATCAAGGGTGTCCTAATTTGTCCCATCAGAAGTGTTGACTTGTATGGGCATAGTGGCCTTCAAAGCATAGTTTAATAGCATGGTCTACAGATTATAGTAGCTCAACCCCAATGTACACATTATAATCCATTTACAGCAATAAGCACTTCAAGGGGAAGAAGCCCCAGGAAGTTGGGTAACTCACTACAGAACAGTAAATATATGCTAAAGAGTTAAGTATGTCCTGAAATACATGTGGTAAAACATTAAAAGCTTTATTAAAATACAAATTCCATTTAAAATTAAGATACAAGAATAAAATCAGGAGATCCGTTCAAGATATGGCATTAGCCAGCTTTAAGATCGGTTCAGAAATTAGTTTTGACAGACAGCTTATCTTCATATATTGGCTGCTGGCATACTTGTTCCTTACAGACTGCAAAGTGGGGAAAACAAACAAAAGTCATGAACAAACGTGCATGTATTTTAGCTTTCCAGTCACTAGTTATGCATCAGGATAATAAATAATATTTAATGAAACTTTTATACCGCTCAGTTATTCTCTCACTTTGGGTGATTTATGCATGACTAATTTGGGTTGTTTTATACCTGTGCACATAGATAGTCGGTGGGGGATTATTAGATGCCTCCACAATCTATCAACACAAATATCAACTTTAAAGTGTACAAATAAGCTATAAAGTATGTGCGCTACAAAGTTTTCAGTGTACAAATAAGCTATAAAGTATGTGCGCTACATGAAAAAAAACTCAGTATTTAACTTATGTGCAAAACAGAATACTAATTTGCAGCCCTTGCATTGTAACATGGTTTTGTCCAGGAGACTGAAATAAGAAGTTTCTCAAGTTAAGATCCTTAATGAATCAGACCCCTAGAGTATTTGTACCGCCGGTTACTTACCATTTGCACTGTAAGTCTTTTATTCACCTTTACCACATTCTTTGCCATATGCTGCATAACTGGGAGAAGAGCATCCTCTGTATAAGCCATGTAATATTGAAGAGTCGGAGTCTAGGGCATAGGAAACACCAGTTAGTCATTTTGTTACTGCAAATGTTACTTGTATTTAGCTAGTTGGTGGAACCAGCAAGCTTTGCTTCAAAAGCCCCAACGACTACTACAGCAAATGGTTAGTTTGGGGCAGGGGCATGAGAGTGCCATTCTCTTTCATGTCAGTGTGACCCTGCACTTCAGGCACAGGGGTTATGTGGCAGTTCTACAAGTCTGGGGTAAGCTAAGAAAGTGATTGTAGAAGCCAATCTCGTCTCTGCTGCAAGCACACATGATGGTAATGCAGTTTGTAGAGATCCAGAACTTATCAGACAGTACCAGACAAACCCTCCCCTCACTCAGAAACCCAAGCACACTATAGGTGTAGATGTTGTGCCAGATACACCTGTGTTAATTAATAGGGTATATCTGAACATTAGTTGTATGAAGAGGCACCAGCTGCTGCCCCCCCCCCCAATATTGGAAGAGTAACTCACCCACTTCCCATCATCTACAAGTTTCTGGGACAGACAGAAAGCTGCAGCAGCCACTTGTGAGGGAGGATAGTGCACCATGTCGTAGTCCACCATGACCAGCTCTATCAGGTACTTTGCCAAGGTGTGCTGTATAGAGTCAGCCTAATCCAGGTGAGAGACAAAGTGTAGACATTATAATCCAGATTTACAACTGTACTTTACATTTTGGCCTAACTGGAATACACAGTCAACATCTTTGTACAAGTATTCTCACAAAAATATAGGTTTTAATACACCGTGGGAAATAAAGTTGCAATAAGTTATGGGCATAACTGTTTGAGACCCAAGGGCTGTGCCCCATTATGCAACACCTTTAACATGAGGTCTTCAATATAGCTTGTAAAGTTACATCCATATCCTTGACTCCAACCCCACTCACTGCCATCCTCCACCTATACCCTGAACATCTTCTGAATTACTGCAATGCCTGGGGTCATACTTTGGTGGCTGCTATGGTGGCAAAAGGGCAATTATGGCAACCACCATCTCCCCCTACCTGCCATGAAATTATTGCAAAAATTCACTTTAGTTTTTGTATGGAGACATTAGACACCACTATAGCGCCATCCTCCCTTATTGTTAAGTGGATGCAGTGGCACAAATTTACAACTGACTGAGAAGGTTTCAGGCTTATATGCCCCCTGGAGATGGCCCCCCCCCCCCACCCGACCTGGTTGCCATTACTCCTGATTCCTAGTAGAGTCTTCAGTGTTACATTAGCGCCAGACCCCCCCTCCCCCCAATAGACTAATGTTGCCATGTACTTAGTTTAATGCTTTGCGGCTAGGTATTTACTGCTATGTCTGCTCCCGACTATGTACCCTCCCCCTTTATCTGTACACCCCTCCCTCCATACTTCTAAAACTAACAAACACTATTGACGACAGGAGAACCAAGGACCAGTCATATAGCCAAGCTTGCTCCATTTGTATTTGTTTCTATCAATTACTCCAGAAAACAACTGCCCATACATTGTGCCCATAGCAGCCAGACACTAAATTTCTAAACTACAATAGGAAAAGTTTAGAATGTACCTAAACAGTGGCCTGGACACTCTTCAGGCCCAAGTCTGTTTTATTGCCACTTTTTGTGCAAAACAGCTCTGTGCATTTTTCGTAGCTGACCTTATGCCCATTGGCGCAATTGCACACAGTGCATGTGAATGCAAATGGCACTTCTGACTGCCTATAACAAGTGGAACAGAGGTGGCAAGGGCGAATGTACCTAGACAATGTACAGCAATGTGTGCCTAACAAGCCTGGCCTTAAGTACACTTGGTTTCAGGGACATTATCTGCACCAGTTACAGGGCAGATCCAAGTGCTGACGGATAGTGATGATCGGCACGGGACAGTCTGGGTTTGGAAAAGTACTTGTATGTGTACCACTAGGTAGCACCCCACATGTATGCAGGTTAGGGAGACCATAGACATGCATTGTATTTACAGTACCTCTAGAATCTTGATGTATTTAATAAAAAACAAAAAAACAAAAATATGGTTGGATAAAAGCTATGTTTTGTTTAAGTTCATGCATTTTAGAATATAATTTTTTTATATCTGCTCTGATGCAAACTTATATTGCACACATGCTTGTGCATATACTGCAGCCTGTTCTGTCCATGTAAGGAGAGTACTGTTTAAGCAGAGTATTTACACCCAGATTCAAACAGAAATGTATCTTTGTATATAGTCTGATTTTTTTTAACCTCAGTTTATGTGCAAGTTGCGTTCCCATTATAATCAGTCCCAGTGTTAAACATTGGGATAGAAGGGTGCAAGATCACCACTTGTTAATGCTTACAGAGTAATGGAGATTTAGGAGTGACAGACAAGCACTTCTTTTGACACTAAGCACCAGCTGCAGATAATTTATATCCACATAACTTTAGTCTGGTGATCAATAAGGCTATAGAGACTATATCATGAGCAACAAGTTAGATAAGCTTTCCAAAAAGCTGTTCCAGAGAAAGACTGAACATTTGATGGAGGACTTGCAACAAGGGGTAGCGCATTTCAGATAGGAGTTGTGGGAGATAATATGGGTGGATAAGTGTAGGTCCTCAGCTGACTGAGAAAATGGAGACTAGAGAAGTACAGGACGTGATCAACCAATAGGCTGATCAGGCTGTAGCCTGGAGCGCAGCGCCGGCAGCATTTAATGTTTTTTTTTTACAATTAATTTTCTTCATAATTGACTACAGTATGCGCCTGGAACTGGAGACGTTCCTTGTTCCGACTCCACAATGCTGCTCCTTCTACTCCCCTTCGGCTGTCGGGTGTGATGTCATTGCGTCCCGACGTGGTCAGTGAGGAGCTGCAGTGAGGGGATCTGGCTGCTGACAGAAGAGGAGACGGAAGCCAGGCAAGTATGCAGGGGCATAGTGTAATGGGGAGGGGGGAAAGAGTGATAAGGGGCACAGTGATCTAATAGCTGGGGGAAGAGGATCATCTCTTAAACCGGGGTTTAAGAGACATTTATGCATACATCTTTTCACTATTGCTATAAACTGGCAAGTGAAAGTTATGGGGGCCAATGAAATAACTTGTAAAGTGGGTGATGATGATGAAGTTGCCAGGGGGGGGGGGGTTGTCATGAACTGGCTGCTGCAGTGTGATGAAATAGCTGGGGGTCATGAATGGGCTTGTAGTGGTTGATGAAATGGCTGGCAGGGGGGTATGATCTGTGTTTTGTGCCGTTCATGAAGATGCTCTCTAAGGAGCCTAATCATTGAGGGTTTGTAATATTTGCACATTTTCAACACAGGACCCAACTTACCAGACGACAACACAGGTGAAACAGCAAGAAAGCAGGAACAGGTAAGAGAATCTGTCTACTTTGCTTGTTGGATAATACTCCTGGATTTTCCTTTAATGATTTGAGGTGGGGGGGGGGGGGGGGGGGTGTACACATGGAAATAAAGGAGGGCAGCATTGGCCCTTTAACAATCATTGTTTTACTCACCTCTCCCACCTTTGATGCTCTCCTCAGGAAGTGTAGGGGCAGAGGCCTCCCAATTTTATATTTTAGCACAGTGAGGATCTGTATTTCCATGTTCCTGATCTGGGCCGTGGTGTACGAGTCATTGGTCACATAGGCAAAATCATATATCTGTGGTGGAAACAGCTCTTCATATTTACATGCAATAAACATAGATGTGACACCAACCAGTTGCAGGAGCCTCTTGGGCACAGGGTTCACCTAGTAAATGAAGCACAAACAGTTGTTGGCTGAACCCACACTCAAGGCTGTAATTTAAATGCCTCATGTCCTTTAGGTCACGAGTCCTTAGGGAACTTTGAGGCTACATATTGGCATAGCTCACAAAATGTCAATTGTGTAGGTCGAGGCCACTTTAAGTATATCTTCCAGAACCTGTATGTTGGACACTATCAGAATCTTGTGTGAATGAATGGAATTACTGGTAATTTTCACAAACAGGGAACCCAATTCTGGTGAGACCTTTAATTCTTTACGGACAGGTATTGTCAGGCACTTACTTGCAGGAACTGATCCATAATAGCCACAGTCATGAACATGGTCTCCTGGAGCAGTTTGAACTTCAGATGGACCTGTACCAGCCAGTCTACCAAGATCGCCCTCATTTTCCCAGTTATTTCTTGGCCTTTCAAATAGTGTGGCCTGATTGGTTGTTCTGCCTGCAGAAGGCCATAGAGGGTGCAACATTTAGGCTCAAATTTTAGATTAGAAAATGTTATATTGGTCTCAGTCTATGGAATTCTGACTCCACAAGTTGTGACAATACATTCTTCAAGTCCCACTTTTACTTTACCATTCTGCACCAATTGTAAATGTGCTTTTTGTTGAATTTACAGTTTATAAATCAGTTTCCTCCCACGGCAAAAATACCCTGCCACCAGGAACTCACTACTCACAGACGAGCCGACGGAGATGCAGTGACCCGTCGCCCCCGGCACTCATGTGACGCAGCCGAAAGTCGCACTGTGCTTTCTTGGTGCTGGGCAGCAGGGTAGTTTTGCAGGGAGGTGGTGAATATGGGAAACTGAGGGGTGGGGAGCGGGTGATGGGTGTCAGTCACAGGGGGTGTCAAACTTCAGGGGAACGCACCTGTATAAAAAAAAAGCGTGCATTTGCCAGCAGTTAACCTGCTGGTAAACCTTGAAGGTCTTGTGTATAGCCAGCATTTCTGCACTATCTGGGCAAAGGATTTTCTACTGTAAAGCGAATTAAAACCCGTTTAAGGAATTGCATGAAGCAGAGCACAATGAAAAATCTGATACTGATTTCATTAGAGGGACCAGTTCCTATATACCGATTATGAAAAAGCTGCAAACGACTGGGCCTCTGAGCAGAGAAGAATATAAAATGTTAATCTAGATGTTAAGTCAATATAAGGTCATCAACATTTAATTTGTGCAAAGACCCCCACCCGACTACTTTTGATGCCAACGAGCTGGTAAAGTTTTCTAGGGAGAACACTGTATAAATAGATCTAGGACAACAGTTCATCTTGCTCAGTGATATGTGGAAATAGGGAATGATTTTGTAGAACGATTTGGAAACTGGATCATCAACTTTGAGAGGTTCTGAAAGTTCTAAATTAGAGGTGTCCAAGTTCATGCAAAGTCTACTAACAGTTCTTGTTTTCAGGATTTCCGTCTGTAGAAACAGGTGGGATAATTACTGACCCAGTCAAATTAACTCACCTGTGCATGATTAAAGAAATCCAGAAAACAAACTGTTGATAGCCCTTGAGGACTGAACTTTGACACCTCTGCTCTAGATCAGTGTCAAACCCAGTCCTCAGGACCCCTAACAGTGCATGTTTTCCAGGTGACAAGAAAATTATGTCACCTGTGGCTCTGTTACAATCTGTCAATCAGTAATGAATACACAAGAAATGGAAAACATGCATTGTTAGGGGTCCTGAGGACCAGGTTTAAGAAACACTGCTTTAGAGGACTTCTATGGCTATACAGAGCAGGACAGTTCAATACATTCCCAGACTCAAAACACCTATGATGGTAACTATTTTTGGTTACATTTTAAGAATGGCGGATTAATGCATTCATCTACCTCCAAGGTCCTTAGATAGGTGTAAATGTCGGTCACATAATCACTACACAGCATGGGATTGTCAGCATCATCGGCATCCACATCCTTGACAGAAATAAGTATAGTGGAGAACCCAAGAGTCAGTCCATCCTCTTGCGAGCAGCTGGAGATATCCATAGCGCTTACAGACTCTTCTACAGGCTACATGAGCAAGAGATATTGTATTGAATAGAAGTGCCACCATTCCAATTGTAGAAAAATCAGACTATTCCAAAACATACTATACAATTAAACACCAATATTCAACGGACTGTTGTCTAGAACACTAGAAGTTCTGGAAGACATTTAAGAGAACGCAGTTAGATGAGACTTTACCTCTTTTGGTTCTGGAGCAGCTTCATTCTTGACCACCAATTTCTTTGTTCGTTCAGGGGGTTGCAATGTTGATTTCTTTTCCTGCACAAGAGTTTACTTAGAAAGTGATTATCTAGTAGTTTAGACTTTTAGAAATAAACTTCTTACCTTTAGAGAAAGTTCTGGTTTATCTACTCGGTTCCCAATATCCCCCAAAACTCTGCGAGGTTGTAATTCAGGTCTTGACACCAAACTGTTCTTCCCAGCCAGGGAGGGCAGCATGCAGTTTTCAGAGCTGCTCATGTTACTCTGGTAAGAGAGTGGGGAGAACAGTTAACACTAAAACGGTTTTAGTAAAACCCCTCCACAGTGGTACAGCAGTAACAGGAAGTGCTGATGGTCCCACCAGTGACCCCTATACAGGTACAGAGCAGCAATGAGACAAGGAGGGGGAGCACGGTGGCTCAGTGGTTAGCACTTCTGCCTCACAGCACTGGGGTCATGAGTTCAATTCCTGACCATGGCCTTCTGTTTGCATGGGTTTCCTCCCACACGCCAAAAACATACTAGTAGGTTAATTGACTGCTATTAAAAAAATTGACCCTAGTCTCTCTCTCTGTCAGTGTGTATGTTGGGGAATTTAGACTAAGCTCCAATGGGGCAGGGACTGATGTGAATAAGTTCTCTGTACAGCGCTGCAGAATCAGTGGCGCAATATAAATAAATGGCGATGATAATGGAGGGGGCACGCATAATTCTGTCAAGAGTGGCAGGCTTAAAAGCCCACAGAAAGGCTGGCAAGACATGAAGGGACAGCAGGTGATGTGGGGAGGGTCTGAAGAGGGCACATACCATATTTTGCACCCAGCAGCCATTGAGTTTCCAATCCTTTTGTCCAAATACAACACCACCACATCAGGCTACAGGTGGTCCCATAATGCTACGTTTAATAATCTGATCAAAGTTGTGTTGCGAATAAAGCCATGAGCTGACTGCAGAGCAGTAGGACCAGACCACCACAGCTTAAAATTTTAGCTCCTGGGGCTAGAAGGAAAACTGCCACCCCCCTAGACCTCAATTTTAACCAAGTGTACCTAAAATATTTATAAACTGCACACCCCTTCAGCATTGCTCCCTGGGCAGTCGCCCCTCCTGCACAGCCCTCCATGCCACATGTGGTCACTAATAGTCATTTATATAGCACCTTTCTATGGACTCCAAGCACTTTACATTGTTGCAGTGGCTGAGGCCATCAGGCAAGCTGCTACTATACGGAATAATTCACATCAATCTCTGCAGTATTGGAGCCTGCAGTATAAATTCCCCACCACACAGGTCTGTTTTTAGTGAAAAGCCAATTAACGTGCCAGTATGTTTTTTGGACTGTGTGGGAGGAAACCCACAGTGAAGAACAAACTCCTTACAGACATGGTAGGAATCGAACCCATGACCACAGCACTGTAAAGCAGCAATGCTAACCACTGTGCTGCCTCCCCTCTCTAGCAGTACAATACACGTAGGCTAGGCAGTGCCAGGTTGTATATTATACAGTCCATGTGAAAAATTAGTTGGCCTATATTTAATGTCCACTTGCTTTCAGACCTGGCCAAGTTACCAAGGACACCCCCCTCCCAAACACCAGGCCTTTCTCTAGCACCTGCCTATAACCCATAGTTGACTTATTGCAAGAGGACAATCAAACAATTAGAAATGTAAGAAGGGAGAAGGGGGATTATGTCACTAAAGACAAGTGGTACCATCCAAGAGAATTGCCCTATTGTGTTCTAAGAATACAATGTGGTAAACAGTGCAGCACAGACATGCAATGAGTTCTATACTTTAAAAAAAAAAAGAAAAAAGTTCTCAGGCGTTACATGAGTTCCACCATGAGAGCCTGAACACCAGACCTCAGAAGTAATCTTTTGGGATTAGAGCTTAATTAGAATGTTACTCCCAAAATTAAGTTCATCTTTTAATATTTATTTTAAAATGTAATGTCCCCTAGATAGTTACAGGCAGTATTTTAGTCTAGTGCGATAATCCACCTTCCTCACCAAAACTGAACAGAGTACAATGGCCTTATACATTATTATTTTAAGATGCATCTCACATCTTCAGACCCCTCCCCAGCAGGCTCCATGCTCTCCCCATCACAGATTTGCAGAGGCCACTAGACCTGTAAGTGAAGTGATCACAATACCGATCACTTTACTATAAGCCATTTGCCAAGAGAGGTTTTATATGTTTAACAGCAACTTGATCAGAACCAAAATATATGATTAGTAAATTGTAGATAACAAAAAAAAAATAGTGAAATGATTTACAAAGTAAATAACTAAAATAGTTCCACAAAAAAGTTTGGAGCAATTATATTGCAGCAAAGAACACTAAGATGTCAAAACACTAATCACCAAACATAATTACAAAACATTTTTTTATCAGGTAAACCTCCCACATACACTGCTTGTTTCCTAGATGAACATAACAGTATGAATAAAACACAGAGTCAATACTACCCTTGCCACATAACCAGCCATCACTGCTCCTTCTCTGTAAAATTCCAAAATAAACTGACTCCTTACAAATTCTCTGGTTTAAATACCCAGTCATTGCATTGATTGCCCAGCATGCTGCAGCTTACCAATAATTGATTTACTGATTTACTGATCACCTGACTTCAAAAACCCAATTCTTGATTTCACGCAGTTAGGAAACACTAGTTTCGAGGAACTGTGGCCATTATTGTATCTTACAAAAAGAATACAGCATAATTGAATTATATTATAATACACCAATAGCTAAATTGTCTTCTGTGACACAGTTATCAATTAATAAATAAGCAGCAGGAAGTGCCAGAAGTTCTTATATAAAATGGTATTATATAAAGGACCACTAAAGCTAAAATATCAACCTCTTTATATGGGCAGTTACCGAAATTGTATGCAATAGTGCCTGGAGCAGGGAGGGAAACACATATACTGTCTTTAAAGGATACCTCCACTTTCATGGTGTTTTATTGTAGGGGCTATATGGTCTATTTTGCAAATACATTGTGCACTAACAGAGTGTATAGTGCCCTTACTGAAGCTATGCCATCTTAAGGGAACCAGCCAATGTGAGTACTCAACACATGTGCCACCCGACCCTTAGATGTATGATTATATGACATGTAAATAAGAAGGATTAGAACCATTTTTGGAATCTTCTGTAAAACAAAGTCTTGACCTAGGATTTATGAGTTTAATTTGTTATGCAGAATACTGGTCCAGGCATACACAGACCAACTTTCCTATCACAGACATGAATACCTCTTCTATAGAGATAGACACTGACATTCGCTACCTTGGATGTGCCTTAATTGAATTTAAATGACAATAGTGAAGGAACACAGTTCATGTAATCCCTCTGTAATATTAAGATTTTTCATACATTCTACCCATCCAAGTATGCACACACCAACTTCCATACAGTGTACATACCTAACACTACATGACATACTGTCTACCCATTCAAACATGCACACACCAACTTCCATACAACGGACATACCTAACACTACATAACATACTGTCTACCCATTCAAACATGCACACACCAACTTCCATACAAGGGACATACCTAACACTACATAACATACTGTCTACCCATCCAAGCATGCACACACCAACTTCCATACAAAGAACATACCTAACACTACATGACATACATTCTACCCATCCAAACATGCACACACCAACTTCCATACAACGAACATACCTAACACTACATGACATACATTGTACCCATCCAAGTATGCACGCACCACCTTCCATACAGTGGACATACCTAACACTACATGACATACTGTCTACCCATTCAAACATGCACACACCAACTTCCATACAACGGACATACCTAAAACTACATGACATACTGTCTACCCATCCAAACATGCACACACCAACTTCCATACAACCAACATACCTAACACTACATGACATACATTGTACCCATCCAAGTATGCACGCACCACCTTCCATACAGTGGACATACCTAACACTACATAACATACTGTCTACCCATTCAAACATGCACACACCAACTTCCATACAACGGACATACCTAACACTACATGACATACATTGTAGCCATCCAAGTATGCATGCACCACCTTCCATACAGCGGACATACCTAACACTACATAACATACATTCTACCCATCCAAACATGCACACACCAACTTCCATACAATGGACATACCTAACACTACATGACATACTGTCTACCCATTCAAACATGCACACACCAACTTCCATACAGCAGACATACCTAACACTACATGACATACTGTCTACCCATTCAAACATGCACACACCAACTTCCATACAGCAGACATACCTAACACTACATAACATACTGTCTACCCATTCAAACATGCACACACCAACTTCCATACAACGGACATACCTAACACTACATGACATACTGTCTACCCATTCAAACATGCACACACCAACTTCCATACAAGGGACATACCTAACACTACATAACATACTGTCTACCCATCCAAACATGCACACACCAACTTCCATACAACGGACATACCTAACACTACATAACATACATTCTACCCATCCAAACATGCACACACCAACTTCCATACAGCGGACATACCTAACACTACATGACATACTGTCTACCCATCCAAACATGCACACACCAACTTCCATACAGTGTACATACCTAACACTACATAACATACTGTCTACCCATCCAAACATGCACACACCAACTTCCATACAGTGTACATACCTAACACTACATGACATACATTCTACCCATCCAAACATGCACACACCAACTTCCATACAACGGACATACCTAACACTACATGACATACATTCTACCCATCCAAACATGCACACACCAACTTCCATACAACGGACATACCTAACACTACATGACATACTGTCTACCCATCCAAACATGCACATACCAACTTCCATACAGCGGACATACCTAACACTACATAACATACATTCTACCCATCCAAACATGCACACACCAACTTCCATGCAGCGTCCATACCTATTGTAAATATAAAGTTGTCCCTTTAACCTATCAAGCTCCTATAATGAATTTACAACTTAATTTTAAGCAGGACAGATTTGTAAGAGCTTCTTCCTGCTATATATAATAAACACAGAGCCTGTTTCTAGTGCTGCATAGGTTAGTGATGATTTAGTTTCCTGCTGGAAATGGTTTGGACCTAGTTATGTCTCTCATCTGGCGTCATGCTGGGCAAGGCTGCGGGTATGTGTAGGCAACTCATCCCCTTACCTGTTGCTGCCCTAATAGCGAGGTGGAGGGTGGTGAGTTCTTAAGGATGGGTACCTGTGCTCCAGGTTTCTGTCATGTGACCTGGTGCTTGTAGTTGCAGCCCTGCCACCCCCATCAAGTCGATATCTATTCATGAGGGTGAGTTATAACATGGCAGCTGGGGTGCAGTGTAGAGTGGTGGGGGTGTGGCATGTACTGGTGACCAATCCCTCCTGAGCGCCTCACCCCATGTGCAAGCCAGCCAACCACTGGGATCATATACCCCCCCACCAGGCCACGTAGCCCATAATGGCTTGTGGGAAAGGCTGGCAGGAGCACACTACAATACTGAGTTGGTATAGTGTATACCGATGACCCAGTACTAGCTATACGGAACATGATGATCATGCAATGGAAACGATTGTCTGGACAAATCCTTCAAGCTCTATTTTAACATTTGTAATTTAAATTTAGCTGGAAACATTATTTTGTAATAAACTGGATTAAAGAATATGTTACAGGGGGTAAATTACTTAATCTTTCACAGAATAGATGACCTTATGAAGTTTTATTTTTTCTTCTACACAAAAAAAATCAATTTACATTCCTATGGGCAGGAAACCAGCCCAGTTGTTCGGGAGAATAAAGGTCGCTGGAGTTCTCTTCATTACAAATAATGATCTGGAACCGTTATATTGAATAACCAAAACAGTATGAAAAATGTTGTAGATGTGTGTGATACAATTAGTCAGTAAACTGAGGTGATGGTAAGAAACCTATATGGTGTGTATGTGTGTGCGTGTGTGTGTATGTGTACCTGTATTCCTATGTGGGGACATTGACCTGTTTATACACCAACACTGCAGTGACATTGATCGTAGTGGGGACAAAACATGAGGTCCCCACAAAACTTGTCAATGCATGGGACCTTGCTAATATACTCAGCCTAAAAATCTAGTATGTCTCCGCCATTCACTTTGTTGGACCAAAAGTGTGCGTGTGTGTCTTATGTGGAGGGGAAAGCGTGTAGACGTCAGTACTGGAGGTCAGTGGAACATACGTATTTTTGTCAATGCGGCGGAAAAGAAGGAGTTTGCAGCCTTCCTGCCCTTCTACACCAAACGGGGATAAGACATGGTCGCATCTGTTCTCTGCTAAAAGTAAAGCGGGCACAGTTGAGCACCACACAGCCCAGCGCTGGCTCCAGCTAGAGCCCGGAGTGCAGTGGTAATGAGTAGGCCCCTGAAACTTCAGAGGAGACTGGTACAGACACCAGCGGTGATGCCCCATTGGGCGGCAGTGTAACGATGGAACACAGAGACGTGTGCTATGAATGATTCTCGACCTGGGGACAGTGGTGTTTTAAACACAGAAAGATGATGCGGTGTCCAACCAAAAACAGTGATGGTTCCAGGATGTATAACAAATACCAGTACTGTGTGAAGCCCCTCTCAAAAATAGCCCGGCATATGGAGCATGTTCACCATAATGAGACTGATGTTGTCTGGGCCATGAAATTTCCCAAGCACTCAAAAGAAAGGTGCATGCAATTGGCATTTCTTCGCAATAGGGGCAACTTTGCGCACAACACTGACGTGATAACGACAGGACGTGGTATTCTGATACCATGAAAACATCCATACAAAGAGATGATTGCTGAAGGCTTCGTGCACTATGCATCCTGCCAAGACTTGTTTGCAAGAAAATACCTATGGCAACACATGCAGAGATGTAAGCTAAACTGAAGGGGCAACAAACCCAAACCTGGCAAAAAATAGAGTCCAGTCTCTGTGCACCTTTGCTCAACCTGTTCTACCTGACAGCAGTGGTGGTGCTTGGAAGCTCTTGGGCGACATGACCCGAGATTAAATTCAGTATATATATATATACACAAGTTAACCCGTGCATGATACTCATGCATTCTAGTCAAATCAAGCTACTTAAGGTGTTAAAAAGGTTCTTGTCATGCATTTGGGGCTAGCCCAGGCCTCCTCAGGGGAAGAGCGTTACTTCCCGACGTAAGCGCCCTTTTTTAACGTGGTCCACATGTCACCACCTCATCATTTTTCTCCATCACCTCATCCTTCATCTTTATTGCCACATCTATCCAGATGTCTATCCAGACACAGTGATCTCTCTCAGCGGTCCTGAGTATCACACTCCTCTCGCTCTGTCACCCCCGGCAACCACCAACCACTCCCCACTGTCACCCCCAGCAACCACCAACCACTCCCAACTGTCACTTCTCCTTCAACAAATATATATATTTATTTAAAATCTTTATAAATACTTTTAACAATTAACAAATTAAATTAACAAATTAAAAACATCTTAGTATACCAAATTTCAGCTCTTTCTGAGGTTTTTTTCCCACACACACACTAAGAATTTGGTAGGTCAGTGTATAACTCCGCCCAGCAGGTGGCGCTGCAGCAAATTTCAGCCCTTTCTGAGTTTTTTTCCCCACACACACTAAGAATTTAGTAGGTCAGTGTATAACTTTGCCCAGGAGGTGGCGCTGCAGCTTGTTTTTTTTTTCCACACACAGACACACGCCACTAGGCTATTATATAGTAGATATATACACACACACACACACACACACACACACACACACACACACACACACACACACACACACACACACACACACACACACACACACACACACACACACACACACACACACACACGCCACTTTACTAGGTGGCCACTGAGTGGTACACTCAGTGTATGTGGTACTTATTAGGTACAGCTGCTAGTTAATGCAAATATCTAATCAGCCAGTCATGTGGCAGAAAATCAATGCATAAAACCATGCAGATATGGTTAAGAGATTCAGTTGTTGTTCAGACCAAAACACCAGTGGAATGATTGGTTTGAGCATCTCAGAAACGGCTGATCTCAGAGGATTTTCATACACAACAGTCTCTAGTTTAAAGAGAACAGTGAGCGGCAGTTCCGTGGTTGAAACACCTTGGTAATTGGAGAGGTCATAGAAGAATGGGCAGACTGGTTCAAGCTGACAGTAACCCAAATGACCATGCGTTACAGCACTGGAATGAAGAGCATGTCTGAATGCCCAGCTCATCAAACCTTGACGTGGATGGGCTACGGCACCAGCAGACCACACTGGGCATAGGCTCACCACATATAGTCAGTTGAAGATTGGAAAAACATCTCCTGGCTGTTAGGAACCCCTCCAGCCAGTACAGCAAAACCCGGAGTCTGCTCCGAAAGTCTGGTGTTCCCTGTTGCCCCTAGTGGTGGGGACAGACTTGGCTGCAGACAAACAGAGGGTCATGAGATGTGTACCAGCTAGGGAGAACCCAGGAATAGAGTGTTATGGCAGACAGCAGAGTGAAGTCCAGGCAAGGGTCGAGGGCCGACAGCAGACAACGTATCCAGAGAACAAGCCGAGGTCAGAGGTCACAGGCAATATAACAGGGTCCAGAAACAAACCAGGGGTCATACACGGGAAATCAGATCTAGAACACAGCACAGGAACAGGAAACAGGAACCAGGGAGCCTAGCTACACTGAGAGCTATAACTTGCAGTGAGGCTCTGTCCTCACTGCCTTAAATAGTGAGGAACACCAATAGAAGCAGAGTGCCAGCGAGACTCCTCCCTAAACTCTAATAACCCATATGTAAGGCCATACTAGCCATAAATGCCCTGTATGTGAAGACAATAAAGATGTACATTATATATATATATATATATATATATATATATATGTATATATATATACATACATACAGGAACCGCTGGAATAAACAGAAGTTTAATTTCGGCTGTAGCACACTCAGTGTGAGGCAGCTAAATCCCCTTCCAAGAAAGTACCCCATCCCACCTGTTGGGCGGGTAATTAATTGGAAGGGTATTGATCAGCTTTGAGGGAAAGTACTTAGTTTCCCTTCTCTTAAATGGCAACTTGTACCCCAGAATGCTGAGGTCATTTGGAGTAATAGGATCTAGCCAGCTCTTAGCCACACGTGTACTGTCTTATATTACTGAGAGTGTTTTTCGTGATGGTGTTATCAGTACTAAATAATGTGAAAATGGAAAGTATAATATGTGCATTTTGTCTTGAATTTGTTTTCAAGTAACCCCAAAAAAAAAATAATATTTAGCCATTTACTTTTTATTAATAAAATGTGTGACAATCTTTTAAGAGTTAATTTCTCTTGTGGTTACTCATTAATGATTCATATGGATGTGTAGGGATCTAAAAACAAGATAATCTTAGAGAAATAGAGAAAGTGAAGATACAGGGTCATAAATTGTTGTAACGGAGAGCAAGAAATGCAAACTGATAGGTCAACTCAAAGTAAGGGATAGTGTGTAGATATCAGCCCATGAGACAAGTTCTATGCTAGAACCTTAAAGCACATCAGAATGCATTAGACATATTTGAAGAGCCCCCCCTCCATTTACAGAACTTGTTTCCACTAGCAGACAATTATAGTTGCCAGCTCAATTGTCTGGTGCATGTAGATTTGCTCACAGTAGTTGACTATTATAGTTGTATGCTTTGTAGTGGATGCTTTAGGTTATGTTTTAATCATACTTGCCGTATTGTCTGGGACACTCCCTAATTCTGCATAGGTCTCCCACACTCCCAGGAGAGCAGTTGGTTTTCCCGCATCCTGCCACTTCCTAGTGAAGTGGACAGGATGGGGAGCTCCATGACGTGAGTCACGGCAAACCGCATAATGTAGGCTTTGCCACCTGGGTCATATTGACATGGCTGCGTAAATGCATCGTTGGGGGTGGTGCCAAAATGACACGATTCCCTGTCCCCCCTCCATCCTCACACTTAACCACCCCTCCAGGATATGTACAGATTTTAGTGGTAATTAACATTTTAAAGTTAAAAAGTATTTGGATATACCCATGGTGTATATTTTGCTTCTGGGGTACTTATGTGGCTTTATTAACCACAATGGGTCTGGTGACTCCCCAGTCATTGTCTCTGTCCATTTACTAGGATCCCTCATCCTTAATCCTTAATCCTACCATACTCAAGAAGGGCACTGGGAGTAGGTATAGCAATTATCATAACAAGAGCGCATGATGGTGAACAATGTAAGGCAGACAAGAGGAGGAATGATTCTGAAGATGCCCTATCACAGCAAAATTTTATATATAAAAAAACCATTGGTCTGCTTGTCTGTCCAGTTATGTATTCAGACACCCCTGCACCAATTGGGATGACACCAAAGCGAGATGGTCCAGTTGGATCCTGGCCAGATTTTAGGGATGTTAGGGTCCCAGTAGAACCTCCCGTTGGTGTACACTGGGCAGAACTTTTACCCAGGGAGCCTGTTCTTGGCAGTGGCGTATCCAAGCAGGGACTTGCTGTAGGCGGCTGCACACTGTGCAGGTCCGTTTGGCAGAGGCAGGCAGGTAGAGTGTGCTGCCCGGGTGCTCTGATTGTGTTTTAAAAACAATCGGAGCAGTCGGGCAGCACACTCTCCCTGCCTGTTTCTGCCAAACGGACCTGCACAATGTGCAGCCGTATGCAGCTTTAGTTATTAAAAAGTGGGCGGGGATGAAATCGCCCCCCCCCCCCCCCCCCTAAAAAAAATAATCTAGATCCGCCCCTGGTTCTGGGCCTTCCACTAGATGGATTTCAATGACATTTAATATAAAAACAAAAATGACACTGGGCAGCCACCGAACAGGTTTGTTGGAAGACCTGCTAAGCTGCTACTTATTTTCAAAAAGGTTGACGGTTACATCCAACTCATTGATAACTTAATAACTTGAATATTTAGTAATTAATAAAACAGGATCTTTATTCTTAATATTATTTGCAGAATTCTCTTTCTTTGAATGCCACAGATTTTGTCTCTCAGGGGTTATTGTGATGGGCACAACGTGCAATGAAAATCACAGAGTGCACCCAGGGCCGGATTAACCCTAGGGCTAACTGGGCTACAGCCCAGGGGCCTCAGGCATCCAGGGGGCCCTTCACTGTGGTCCTTCCCCGGCACGCTGTAGTCTCCTTACTGAGGAGATCTAGTGTCTCACTCTCACGAGATGTCCTCAGTAAAGAGCGTACAGCGCGCCAGGTAAGGACTGCAATGCCAGGAGGGGGTAAGTGCCTTGGGGGCGGCTCGGCTCACCGGTGGCCTCCATTCCCTTAATCCGGCCCTGAGTGCACCACATTTGTGTACGGCGCATTTAGAAATCAGACACACACCTAACTTAAAATTACCTGCGCAGAATGTACTAAATAAATGATAACTAGGATCTGATTGGTTGCTATAGGCAACAGCTCCACTTTTCAAATCTGCAGTTTAGTAAATATACCCCAATGAGTGTGCTGGTCCAAACAAGCTGACTGATTCAGTCACCCCCTACTGGGTCAGTTCTCCTTTGCTGGGGGGGAACCTTGGTTGGCATAACAATTACAGGTTAACTACAGACTTGATATACTAAAAATGTAGATGTTTTTGGTAAAGGCAAAACAAGACGTAGTAATTTTAATAGTGAAATAAATTACTTTAAAACAATTCTTACCTCATGAATATACAAAAAAAAGCTGCTTTCAGTATGTTTTGTTTACATCACATTATGTATTTCTTACAAAATATTCAAATATACAGTATATTACAAGGTTCAGCTGTCTGTAGTATGTAACAGCGCACACAAATGTCTGATAACGTCTATTTACAATAACTATCACTCTTCGCGTTGAATTCATCAGGCATTATCAGGAGAGAACATAACATGAAGTTCAGGAGTAGAATTAAAATTATTAATAAACTGTATTTCTTGTGTTCTCCTTTGTTAATATAGCTTGATCAATGGACACTTTAAAGAAGAAAACACATAACAGTCCTCCAACACGTGTCCTCTCACCCTCTGGAACACAGCTCTGGGAGAAGTCACAAGCACTATTTGAACTGTTCATTAAATAGGTGAGCTTTCAGCAGGATCCTGCAGTTAGAGACGATACTTGAGAGACAAGACATTCTGTTGAAGATTTCCAGGGGCAGCATACAAGAAGGGCCGTAGTCCTCAGAGCGGAGATAACCTGGGGGGGGGGGGGAAGAAAAAAAAAAGCGTCAGCATGAGCAGAGGGTTGGTATGTAGAGAGATTGTGATAATAGATATAATAAGTGGAAATAGATGGGACAGCACTTTTGTAATGAAAAGATAATTAAAATGGATACAAGGTGGTTTCAACAGGAGAACAGTAATTAATGATGGAGAGTAGAGAGGTTATTCCTGCAGCAGCTATTTGAATGGATTGTAGGAGACCGTGATATCATTACAGAAAGATGGAGGTTGCCGCAGTCTGGACAATATGTAACAAACATTGCTTTGTAGTACAAGAAAAAATGTTTTATTTCTGAAAGAGTAATCAGGGAAAGAAAACACAGAATAATAGGATTTTTATATATCCGATAAATCCTTTAATCTTCGTCCACTGGGAGACACTGGGAAACATTGGGAAACATTGGGGTATAGTGTAGGGACCAGTCATGCGGGCACTTGAAGACATCCTAGAAGTTTACCATAGCTATACCCCATCTATAACACTCTGCTGAGAGGCCTTCAATTTATGCTTAACCCTGAAGAGGAGTAGACAAGCTCAAACGTCAGCTATCGTGGGTGGGCAGACCACCATCATGCCAATTTCTTATTAGCAGACTTGGCGCCTAGTAGATCAGGCTTGCAGTCCATGCTGCAAACCATACCTGGGTGCAGACAACAGAAGCCTGGGCACCTTAGCTTTTGGTACATTAACAGGAAGGAAAACACTTTTTCCTCCTGTCACCTAATAAAATTGTCAGGCTACGGGCCAAACATGACACCCACAGAAAAAGGAAGTAACTCAAGAGTCTTTTTAGACTCCATATCAGCCTCCCAGGACTAAAGTCTGAGAGCCCAACAAGCAAAAATCAGAGGCAGATATCCATGCACCAATCAATCCATTGTCCAGGACCACCTCTCCCAGATACTCCGCAGCTCTCTAAATCTGCTTCACCAACAGGAGCAATTCAGATCATGGATTGCCAGCTAAGAAACCCTCAGTTAGCTGCTCGGACCAGAATTTCACAACCTTGGCCACCCAAGCAGAGGCCAAAATGGGCCTTTAGGAGGCTCCAACGGCCCCAAAAAGGACTTAAGGTTGCCCTCGACCTTATGGTTCGCACCATCCTTAAGCATGGCTGCATTAAGACTTGGGATGATAGTTGTCTTGGACAACCGCGCTACAGGTGAGCCCACCTTAGGAGGCGTTTAACATTTAACAATATCCTCAGAGGGAAGAAGATAACAGAACTGTAACCTACAGGGAAACCTGGAACTTCCGATCCGGCAAGTTACAAACATCACCCAACAAATTATCCAGCGGAAGATAAAAACAAAAAACCTGCGCTTTTCAACCTCCACTTAAAGAGGCTTCAAAGTCTCAGGAACTTCTATCTCTGGGATGTTTAACACCTGGTGCACAGTACGCATCAGCTCCTCCCTGACGGTAAGTGGTGACTTCCTGCCCATTCCTCCATATTTAGCACTTTGCCCTCACTATGTGGAGAACAGTTAGTCTGGCTCATTCTCAGGTTGGGGTGTCACCATCTTCCTGCACTTAGACTTAGCAGATTCCAACATCCTCTCCAAAAAAGGAGGAAACCAAAACCAGGCTGCCGCCACAGGACCTTGGCCCAGCAATACAGGCACGGAACAAGCCAGACTCTCTGAAGAGCCAAAAGGAAATGAGTAGCTAGCAATCTAAGTCATAGAGTTGGCTAGTGACCTATCCCAGGCCTTTAGTTTCAGCTGGGACAGCCCTCGAGGATCAACCCCCTAATCTGACATAAGCACAGATAGAATAAAAAATACAAGAACAGACAGAAGCAGCACACATTCACAGAAGAAAAAAAAGTGAGCCTGCAAGGAGGCCCTAGAGCCCAATAAATCTTTGGGACTAACCACTTAGTAAAACCCTGAAAAAACCTATTACTTAAAGTTGGAGGAACAGAGAAAGGGAGTGCTAGTGATCGAAGATGGCTGCTGTTCTGGTGATTGCACACGTGGAGTGACAGACCACAGGAGAAAGTGCAGGGCAAGGAAAGAAGCACCTCCCACCAGAAGTGCATTGGTAGCTGTTCAAAAGAACGCACCCTCCACCATTCCAGTGCCTAGTGGGGGCTTATATATACACCCAGTAACCCCCACCTGATCCAGGCCCCTTAAGGAAACATGAAGCCTGCCCCAACACTAAGAGGTACCCATTCCTGTGGCCCACAGCAACTTGCTGTACCTATCTTCCAGCCCTGTGGTGGGAAAGGTTAACACTCACAGTCCTGCCGTCCTACAGAGCAGTGACTGCCATTCCTGCAATCAGTACCTGTAGCAACTATGGCCGGGTCCTGCAGAGGAATCCAGCATTGTGAATGGGGAATTAGCGTAAGCACCACCTTGTTACCTCTCATCTCCCGCTCCGAGCATTGCACAGTCATCCGCGCTGTGACACTTCAGTCACAGGCTTTGGAGACCACCCCAGTAATAAAGCAGGGTATAGAGCAGGAGGAGCGTCAGTGAACTTGTAGGACGTCTGCCCAGCAGCTTTAATCACACATACCCTCTCTACATCACCCCTTCTTACCTTTTTCTTCACTGCACATCATAGGAACAGGAAGATATCCAGCAGGACGCCCGCACTGTGTACCATGTGACCGCTGCGGTCACATGACCTGGTGATGTCACAGTGACATCTGAAGGTACCTTAGCTGAAGGGGATTTGGCCACTACCGAGGTTAAAAACTGAGAGCAGCCTGGACGCAGCACTTGCCAGCTGCAGACAAAAAACAAATACCAATAAAAGTCCCTAAAGAGTAAATAGAGTGACCACTATAACATTAGGAGAGCTGTGCCCACAACAGTGATATTATCCTACACAGGTGTGCAGAGATACAGAGTGCCATACACATATAAACCTGCATATAAGTGCACCACTACAAGTGCTTACCTGCATAATACTGTATACCTGTCTGCTGCTGAAACAGTACTAAAACTACAACTAGCTGTGTAACTTGGTTAAGTTAAAAGTGTTTGTGGCTTCACATCCACTCAACACCTTTCACAAACATCAAAAAGGTATAACCCAGTGGATTCCATTTTTCAGTTCAAGGCACCCTTAGGGTCTCCAAAAATTTTTCAAGGCACCCCTAAGCCAAAATCATTACCAAGTAGTCACCCGCCTTGCTTACCACTGGCCCTGCCCGAGGCACCCCTGTGAGATCTCCAAGGCACCCCAGGGAGCCTAGGCGCACAGTTTGGGAACCACTGGTATAACCAATAATAACTTCAACTGGGTAACAAGCTTCCAATATGCTTTATGTACACCTTCCAAGACATTAAACCAGTTATGTTAAAACTGAACGTATAAAGTTCTTGGTAATGAAATATAAAAGCTTTAGGATCTATGAAGTGTAAACTACATACCAAACATCACGTAATATAAAATTGCTCATTGAATAGCACCAGGAAGTTTATAAAACATATTCTTAAGATATACAATATCTGCCCTTTACACTGCAACTATGTACAGGGGAAAGAAGCAGATAGAAGTCTATTTCCTGTGGCTGTAATAATCAAGGCGTCAGCAGCATTCAAAAAGTTGAACCTCTGTATTCATTGAGAAGTTTGAGGATTTTTTCCTCCAATAGACCTTTCTATTTCACCTGCTCATCGTATAACAGATTAAAACACTGGAACTATTTAATCACACAGACACTAAGCTTTGGTTTAATGAATATCTTGAACATAAAATAGGCTAATGGATAGATTTATCAAACATTCTTAAAAGGAAGAGTGGAGGTTTTGCCCATAGCAAACACTCAGATTTTAGCTACCACTTTCGAGCATGTACTAGTTCAGTGTTGGCTAACCTGTGACACTACAGGTGCTGTAAAACTACAAGTCCCAGCATGCTTTGCCAATATATAGCAGGTTATTGCTGGAAGGGTATGCTGGGACTTGTAGTTTCACAACACCTGGAGTGTCACAGGTTAGTCAACACTGTACTAGATAAAGGATAGCTAGAATATCATTCATTGCTTTGGGCAATGCCTCCACTTTTCCTTTTTTTTTTTTAGAAGGTTTGATACCCTTAAATGTTTTCCACATGACAGCAGAGTCTTTGGCTATCTAAATGTTGTTCTAAACCATTATATTCTAAAGTGGGCCTGTGTCTTTATTGATAAATAACCCCATACCTGAATATAAGAGCGTACTGTAGGATTCTGTACGAAACAATCTATTTAGGTTTGACATATATTCTTTCTGGCATGATTACATTCGTCCAATACCACAGCCTTCCAAAAATATTTTCAAAAAAAATATATATTTTTTCAAAATTGCCCAGGTTTTAAAATAATGTAATTTACACGTTATTAAAATAATAATTCATTACTTCAAAAAAATAAAAGTAGACAATGTGATGTAAGGTATACACTGCTTACATACAGGCCTACGTGAAAAACAGAACTGTTGTATACAAACGTTTGTCTTTTTCAGGGTGAGGTGTAGTAATTATTAAAGCCTACAGGTTTTCATGTTACAATATCAAACAGAACAAATATTTGGATAAAAGTAATACAAACAGAGCAATGTGGCTGTTTGATAAAACCAGAAGTGAAGTCACAAACACAAACAAATGTAGCCAAATGTCAACGATTTTTCCCAGCTTTAGCTATTTTTACCCAAGTTAAAACAAAACATTGTATTACATCATTTACTATACTTTTAGAATAAGGTGAAAAAATAATCCCTTAAAAAAATCTTGTTTTGAATTTATATAATTCAGGATAAAAATAGATTTAAGGTCACCACAGCAGAGCACTTGGTCATCCAATTATCGTTCTTAATTGTTTATAGGACTGAATCTTTATTGTTAAATAAATCACATACCCGACTATGAACATGTACTGTATATAATGAACAAAGTAGCATCTATCAAAGATAGATGCTAATATTGACCATAAAGAAACATATTGCAAACCTCCTTTCCCTTGTCTCTTAAAATAAGACAATAAATATATCAGACTTGGGCAACCTGTGAGATTCTGTAGAACTACAAGTCCCAGCACACTTTGTATGTTATGTATTGAATTTGACAGATTGTCCAGCATTGCAATAAATCCATACTTTTACATTTCTCATTTGCCAAAATGACCGAATTAGCGTCCGAACCAACACAAACCTTCGTTATTGTCAAATTAGCTTCTGGAAACCTGTTTTTACCATGTAAAGTAGACATCATACCTACAAATCAGTTACTTAGTGTTTTGTTTAACGATTAATGCTTAATAATGAAATGCAAATCTATTTCCAGGTTGATTGACCACTTCGCATCGCTGCTTTACTGTAATCTATGAATAATATTTCATTAGACAACAGTAAAACATGCAAAACGGGAAATCCTATCAATAAAATCTAATGTGCTGAGAAATAAAATCCCTGGGAGAATAATTTATGTCTGTGTGTTTTATTGAACAATTATAGAAAAATAAAGCCTAATTGTATTGCCCGGTAAAGTCCCAGCCTTATATATAAACAAGCACGTGAAAGGGCAACATTGGTCCTTTCCACCCTTAAGGTGGTGTTTTTTTTCTCGCATGGATTGTATTGGAGTATTGTCTTAAGAGTGACAGAAATAGACCATTTTAATCCACTTCTTACAGACAACGCAAACTGGAAGAAAGACGTCTACTTGTCAACCGCGTGTTCCTATGTCCACAGTTGTGTTGCACAATGACCATTGGTCATGCTGTAAAAAGTAGTAAAACTGGTGTATGCAGCGTGAACCACAAGGCCCAGCATGCTCTGGGAGCCCGTAGGGATTGTAGTTCAAGAGAAAAATGGCAGCAGCAGTTTTCCTAAGTAAGCCTGGTATAAACTATAGGTAGATCTGGGAGTATTTGCTGAAAGGCACAATGAAAAGAAAAAAAAAAAAAAAGATAGTGAAATAAAATATATTAGATCCCATATATTAAACACATAAAATGTCCCAAATTCAGTCCAGTTCATTATATTAAAAATGTGTTCTCTCGTGTGCAATGTAGAAGCAAATCCATGGTCTGAGTGGCATGTACAATGTATATACATACATAAATACTCATGTTATACATGGCATGGTGGATTGGTGGTTGGTCCTGCCGTAGCGACCATTCACAAGTTTATATAGGACGTCCACAAAACACAGCATGTCCTCTGCATGTCAAAGCCCTGTTACTCCAAGATAGAGAACTAAATGGTACATCTAGTTTTAGAACATTGTATAAAAAAACATCCCAATAGTCTCAATAAAGACAAGAATAAAGTCGGTGTATAAAACCCAGATCTGTACATCTGATTTCTGTACAATAAAGTTCAAGTCTTTGTTTTCCTTGACAAACACAGGAAGAATACTGAGTGAAAGAGCTGATCTCCGGTTACATGATGTAGGTCCCATCCTTGTAATATTTTATGGTGTCCGTGTGTTTGGTCATCACTAAGACATCATGAAAGCCTGTACTTAGGCCAGACATGTGCTGAAAGTAAGACTCCTTCTCCACCTGCACAGTCAGGTTGTTGATTCCAGCGTCTTTTAGTATCGATGTCACCTATCAGAAAAAACAGGCATGGATAAGTCAGGGGATACTGGACTAATACTGGATTAGTAATAGGGTGAACCACCTAAACATGTGAGAAAGACAATAAGGGGGGTAATTAAATTGTCGGTAAATTTTTTTTTAAAAAAAATCTCCCACTGGGTTTTAACTGCAATAGCGACCGTTTTTAGTTAGCGCAGTGCGAACACTCGTGCAATTCAATTGCCCCCGCGCGTCAATCATTGTGTTCGCGAGTTTTTACGCGGTCATCTATAACAAGAAAAAGATTTTGCATACATTAGATTGCATTACACATTGATAATATCTGCATTACAGTACTTTCTTTAGCCTATATTTTAATTGAACTATTTTTTACCATAGAATCATCTATACCATGTCAAAACACATTACTACATTCATATTTGTACCAAAAACATACAAAAAATATTATATTAGTGACTTTTTTTATTTCATTATTTTTTCCACAAGAAAATCAACTTACACAAGTTCGGCATTAGTGATAAACATAAGTTTAACTTTATTTCCACATTATTACATGATTTCAAATACTTTTCAGAGGTTTTTTTTTTATTTTCAATACACCCCAAGGAGGTGCGAGATAAAACAGCATATTTGCTTGTTTTAACCGCCGCGTTAAAAAACAATTGAATCTCTTTTAACGCGGCTGCCTCTCGCACACCTTATACTTCCAATAGACATTCAACTGGAGCGCGAGAGGACCGTTTCATGAAAAAAAACTGGACGTTAAAAATGGAATTGAATCGCGGGTAAAGTTAACCCGCTCGAAAATGATAAAAAAAAACAGCGTTAAAAAGACTTAACACGGTCAAAAAAAAAATCCTTGCGGACAATTGAATACCCCCCCTAACAGTGTATTTCCCCTATCTGAAAGTGAAGTGCACTCAATGTTATTATATTATTTGTAACACTTTTACGTCAACATTCTACACTGTTCAGTGTAGAATGTTGGCGTAAACATTCTAGATGCAGACTCATATTCCCTGGTCTCGTTCACACGGTCACACATCATGGAGGATTATGGGACAGCATATAGCATCATCATGCAGTATGTAGTGCATATAGACAGCATAACATCTCACAATGTAACTGTCATGTGACATGTTGGAGCATTATCCCAGTAATATGCATAGAGCAACGTGTAGTGACAAGAATACGATACAGAAGTATTACACAGTTATCACAGCACAGTATATGGAAGAACGGGGGCTGGGCTAGGCCTCTATTCTAGCTGCAATTTTTCCCCACCTATAGTTATTTTTTGCTGTGATTTTAAAACACCTCTGGGTGAAAATGCATACAATCAATTTGTAACTAAGGACTCAACTGTACGTATGGATAGGTGGATACAAACCTTGTTGTGAGCCTGTTAGTATAAGAAATATATAATATAGAATACATTTACTATGCACACAGATCGAGTTTGACCCATTAGGGTATAGGCAACTAAACTCTGGGAAGATAAACACATTAGATGATGTTTATGAAAGTGGATTGAACACTGGATTCAAAAATTGAGAATTTAGTTGTCAAAAATATACCAAAAAAAATAATGTAATTCTCAAACAACTATTAGAGTACAGAGAAGAGTGTTGTGGAAGAGGAGTTGCTTCACACTCTATAATATAACAAATGTGACATTTAGCTGAACACAGTTAAACAAATAAAAAAATGTGAAAAAGATATGACCACTAAGGCATAAAGTACCTCCAAGTCATCAAAGTGATAAGAAAGTGAATTAAAAAAACACTGATAAAAAGGCAAAACGTATATATTGTGTTAGCTAGCTAGGCGCTCTGCATCAATTACCATATTACATATACATTTCCAGAATAAGATGATATTGGGGTATGAACTGCCGACTCCCGGCACTTTGCAATCATTTTTTAAATCGGTACTTTTATTAAAGACAAAGCCCATTGGGTTTTGTCTTTAATAAAATTGAAAAATTACTTCAAAACGCCGGGAGTCGGCGGTTCTGTATAGTAAATACCCCCTATAGTTTTCTGCTAAGAATAAAGTAACCAATTGGTTATCTGCAGAATACATGCAATTCTAATCAGGATCAAATGGGACTTGGATCTGGCGCAGCTGGGGCGGGCCTTCACTGGCACCTGGATCTGGCGCAGCTGGGGCGGGCCTTCACTGGCACCTGGATCTGGCGCAGCTGGGGCGGGCCTTCACTGGCACCTGGATCTGGCGCAGCTGGGGCGGGCCTTCACTGGCACCTGGATCTGGCGCAGCTGGGGCGGGCCTTCACTGGCACCTGGATCTGGCGCAGCTGTGGCGGGCCTTCACTGGCACCTGGATCTGGCGCAGCTGGGGCGGGCCTTCACTGGCACCTGGATCTGGCACAGCTGGGGCGGGCCTTCACTGGCACCTGGATCTGTCCTTAGCTGGATAAAATTTCATCGATTTTAAAGTTTTTGATGATGGGAGAGAGATAGAAAGAGTACCTAACATGTCTGTATTTTGTATGTTACTTACGTTTATGCTAAGGTAACTGTCCTAAAGGAATGTAATCTTCTGTAATCCAATACTGACCAAGAGTGAGCTGTGCAGAGCAAGTGTGGAGAACTGGGACACAATATTTATAAAAAATGAAACCTCTTGTCTTACTCTGCCAAGTATTAACATACATCTTTCTTTCCAACCACAGCGTCATATATCAGCCTCTTTTTGGCCAATATTGTGTGAGAAGGCGAGCTGGGGTAACACTATAGTCACATAGCGACAGGTGCTCATCTCCCACTGGACATAAGTAATTGTATACTTGGCTGATGTTGTTAAAATGCCCACTTCACTTATTTATACCACAAAGGGGGAGCAGGACTAAAAACTAGTGAAACTATTAAAAGACCACTAAACCGATCAATGAGGGGATATGGCCTAAAATTGTCCATTTGTCTCCCAGATTAAATAGGAGAATGAGAATTACCTGTTGAATAATCCATTGCTCCACAACATCTGACATCACTTGAACATGTATAGTCCCAGCAACAACAGTGGCAGAGTGACGCCAAAAATGTGGGTCCCGGTAAGAGATCAGACCATCGATCTTGGATATCTGTAAAGAGAAATATGTATCAGTAGATTTTATTCAATTTCATTCATTGTACAACTGATTGCCGTGTAGACATTTATTCATCTATGCTGCGAGACACAGGGTCCTAAGATAACCTTGTGCAGTTATTTAAGTTCTGAAAAATTTTAAGCGGAAATCCAGTTTTGGGCCAGCTCCCAACCTCTCACCTTAGCCCAAGTAGGAGAGCTGGTCTGTGATTAACAATGTCCATCACATTAATATTTCTCTCCCTCTCTATGTATATATAAATATTAATGTGATGGATAAGGTGAGATAGATATAGATATATAAAATGTGATGGATACTGGCACAAATATACACAAGACAAGGCTTTATCGCAACTTTTGCACTGCCTATAAAGTCTTTAACAGATAGGTTCTGATGAATGGATGGATATGGAGATATCCATATATATATATATATATATATATATATATATACACATATATATATATACATATATACACATATATACACACACACACACACACACACACACACACTATTTCTCAGGGGCACTCTAAAGCTGGGAAACGCCATCCTCCAATAATAAACAAAAACAAAATCCAGAAACCTAATCTGCCTCTCATTAACCCTATATTTTGAAGTTAGAAAAATCCTATGTTACGTCATTACAATTGCACCCCCTAGTGGTTAGTTATACTTAATAATTGTAGCTAAAGAAACAACCCTATATATTTATCAGCTTCCACCACTAGAGCAGCAGCTCACACACCTAACAATATACAATACCTGCCCACGAGCAGCTTGTAAGTCTACCAATACCAAAATAAAACACCTCCATTATAAAAAAAAATATTCACCTTTACATATATAAATGAATTATCTGCTCTATTGTTTTTGCAGTCTCTCTTAAGCGCTGTCACTACAAGCTGCATCAATCTTTATGCTCTTCCTGGAAAATTTAGAATAATTCCCTGCCCTTTACCCATCAGCTCACAAGTGAATCCTCTCCTACTCCACCGAGCAATGTATTTTCTAGGAGTGCAGACAGTATACTCCTCACATTTTAAAGTGTTTTCCGCTTAAGCTACTGCAATGTGCTTGGATAATGGTGCATGCTGCATACATAACCGATAGGTACAAGAGTGGACAGTCCCAAACAGCTGTGCACTAATTTACTGCATGACTGTACATAACAGGTCAATTACCCCAATGACTCACCTTCTCTCAGGGCAATGTGTATCCCCTTCTCCGTTTCAGGAGGTATTCGGAGGAGGATCACCCTGGTAGGGCATCTTTCAGCAGAGGGATAACACTTCCAAATATAAGGATGGCAATGAATAAAGAACAGAGAGGATCTGAAGCCATCCGAACTGCTGAATCAGTATGGTGGATACTATAACACCCACGCTGCCGAGAGTGTCTGCTAGCACGTGTAGAAACACACCTGATGGAGACACAAGCCGTCATTTTCATGTAGTAAGTCCGTCAGCTGTGCCAGCAGCACAATGATAACTCGCAAACAAACAGGGAATTGCTCCGACAGCAACGGTTACAGAGATAGATCAGTTTACGGATGTCAGTACACAATGACAGACAACATTCTAAGAAATGATGTCACCTTCAGGCCTGACTACTGAATATTATACTGCACCGATCTCTCTTTCCCATGCAGCCGTACACACTTACCCCGCATGTTTGCATTCATCCCTCCTCCGACAGAGCCATGCGAATGCCCATGGTTGTGAGTATGTCCATGATCGCCGTGTGAATGTCCGTGACCATGTCCATGACTGTGGCCATGTCCGTGGTGAGAGTGGCCGTGGTCATGAGAAGAGCACCCACCTCCTCGAGCAGGCCCATGGGAGTGGGCATGACTAAAGGCACAGATACCAACAAGGTTGACAAGCAGCCCTCCGACCGAGACCGGCTGTTACAGGAAAGAAGAAACTGTTTCAATGACCAAACATGCGAGACATAAAGCACTTTGACTATACATGTGGTCATTATGATGCCGATAGATGGAGGTGTCCACATTTTTTTTTTTTTTTTAAGTGTCAGTGTGCCACTGTTCTTGACTCAAAAAGAAGATTCATAATAGAATATACTGCATAGCTACCAATAAGAGAACCCCAAAATCATTTCCTATGACTCTTTCTGGGGTCCTGGTCTACAGGTTGCACACCTCTGGTCTAGAATTAAAACATACCTTGGACAAATACAAAATGATCATGAATGACATACTTGCATGCATCACTTCTGCGAATGCCTCTACGAAAAAGGTTATATAGCAATCACAATCATAAGTATTAAGAAGTCTGGTCAACAGACCCAACCCATACATATCTAGACGTGTGTTCATGGATCAGGATATAACTTGTATCAATTTGGGATAATCATATAATCATGCAGCACTGATAACATTTGACTGAATCATATTTATACAGTTATAAATATAAACAATCTCATCATAGTTTTGACTGCTGATGTTTTTTAATGGTCATTTATGAAATAAGCTTTGACATCTATTGATATTTATTTGTCCGTCTCTTTGACATCACAAACCTTTTTGATGGTTGAATAGTTTTGGGTGTTATAAGGTTTACAACTAAATATGATTTGTAATGGTCAATAAAGAGATGATTTTTAACCTATGAAGTGTGACTGTCACAGAACCCTGTGGTGGAGGGATCTTATCTTGTAAACCTTGGTAATAACCAATCGTAGGCACATGTGTATCAGGCTGATTTCTGGAATGATAAATTGTGTAATGAAACACTCTCAAACTTACTGTTAACATATCGGTATTGATGTCTGGTGGATCAAATATTCTGGCCATGGCTTCAACAAACACGAAGAACGAGATCACCACCAAGAAGAGGCCGTTGATAAACCCAGACAGTATTTCCACTCGGCCGTACCTAAAATGATACAAGAAATTGTCAGTAAACTTTTCCCCAACAAGTTAACCAAGCGAAGGCTCATAAACATGGGAGCTTCCTCTGAGCCCACAGAACATTCACTGTAAGCTACGGTTACTTTTATGTTCGTACACACATAAAAAAGTTATTTTGCTTTCTGAGTGGGCGTTCCGCAATATGAAAAAAATAAATAAAAAAAAATAGCATTATACATAACCATTATTTTAGTATGTGCGCATCTATATTTTTGACATTTTTTATTGAATTTTAGAAAACTTCAAGGTTTAACCACAATGTTGTACCCTTAAAAACCATTCTAGAGGTTTCAGTTCTGTGGTACATCGGTTTTGATGTAGTACACAGCAGTGTGTAGCCACAGTCTTTAATGTATGCTTATGTACAGCCCCCATCAGAGAGATTTACAAAGGTCCATCTGGAAGATGGGGTTATACACCTAGATATTTACTTACAAGTAATGTAATGTACTTGGTGTAGGTCACTACATTATATGATGATGGTTATATCTGTGTGGTTTCTTATTTAATAAGACTAGTATTAGCAGTTACTCAAACAATTGCTATCAATATCAAGATCCCTCTATTGCAGTGTTTCTCAACTCCAGTCCTCAGGACCCCCTAGCAGTACATGTTTTCCATATCTCCTTGCTGGAGCACAGGTGTATTCATTACTGACTGACACAGTGTAGCAGGTGGTATAATTATTTCACTGGTCACCTGGCAATCCTGCACTGTTAGTGAGTCCTGAGGACTGGAGTTGAGAAACACTGCTCTATTGTATCCCAAGAGCTGTATTTTTGGAGGTTCTCTTGATCTCCTTTTAGATAAGCCATTATCTCAATATGTGAGCAACCAGGACATGGCTGGCCAATGAGAAACCTTCAGTAGGACATGAAGGATACAGCCACACAGGTACTAGCTCTATGCAGAGGTATTTGGTCTCGGTGAACCACCCCTAGATACGAATTGTCTGAAGAGTCGGACGAGGACTTGTCCTTGTCACCTGGTCCTGCCCTCTTCTATGCAATCTAATATAACTGGGTAATTTCATTATAAATCCAACATATTGTAGTTTGCTGTCAATATTTTGCAAATTATGTACCTGCCTACTTTTGCCTTAATGTCTTATTACTTTACCATAGTTTTTGGTACACCGCTATGTCTAGTCATGTTCTGACATATAAATAACTTATAACTTCATATAATATAAAAAATAAAATAGATAAATATTTTTAAAAATAAAATAAAACTACAGATGGAGGATATCCCCAA